>NC_056751.1:18470753-18770753 GCF_019279795.1 Protopterus annectens
AAGCAACATGAAGTAAGCGAAAAAAAAAATCAAAGTTATGGCAAATCTAGACAGTCAGTGGGAGAGAAAATGATTGAAGTACTGGTAAAGAAGGGGGATAAGGAGGTGTAAGGTATGAATAGGTACTTGTTCATATTTAGGGATATAGTTTATCCTTGGATTGAGCAAGAAAAGCAAAATTTGGCTAGGAAGTCTTTCAGAATGACTTTAAAGGACTGGAGATGGGCATAGGTAGGGAGTTCCAGGCCTTAGCAACATGGTACGAGTACAAGCTATGCCCTGCAGATTTGAACAGGTTTCCAGACGGGCGTTTTTGGTCATTAGATTGTAATGCCTGAACGGGAACATAATTTTGTGGAATGGTATTTAGGGCTGGACAAGCAGACAGATGCTGGATAATTTTATAGGTGGTGAGAAGTTGTGCATGTTAGTTGATGGGGTAGTTCTAACCAATTTAGGATTTTTAGTGCTTTACAGAGGTTGATTCTGAAAAGGGCATTTGCTGCAAATGTAGCCACTTTACTATAGCACTACTAAAGTTTTGCTTTTTGAGACACCTGGAGGTATGTCTTTTAGTCAGCTCACCTTGAGCTGACCAACAGCTTGGGTTCATAAAAGATGTCCTGAAGTTTTGGAATCTGGCTAGCTGTTGTATCCTACATATAATATAACTCATACAACTTAGGCTACTGCAGCAGTGATCAATATGAGGAACACCTATATGACACCTTTTCTGTTGTAGTATTTCTATTGCTAGAACAGTTTTTAAAGTATTGTACTGTAAGTGCATTATTTTGCTCTTTAGAACAGTTTGTTCAGCCAAGTATTAGGCCTCAGATTTGTGGGAGGAAGTTTTGGATACAAGTTTCAGTATCTTATTTCATCTGGCTTGTTAAAAGATCTGGTTAGCTGATTTTTCCCTCCACCTCACTCTAATGTAACTTGAAGGACAGTTTCTCTGTTGTCTACCCATTAAGTTAATTATACAACCAAATTATCATAACTGCCTTTGGAACCCTTCTCAATCTCATCTCATTTGCTTATACTAGTGAGTACCAGCAAAGCAGATCAAACTGGGAAGTTCCTCCCATTAGACTGCTAAATCTGACGTTATCCTTCTAATCTTCCTACCTGCCTGCTTAGTGCGCTATTCTAGGAGGTTCAATTATTTTCCTTATTTCATAAAATCTTCTCATCCTAGTGTAAAGACCCTTCCCACAATTTCACTTTACTGGCATTCGTTAGTACCCACTATTTCAGGCACTGAACTATCCTTAGATCACCATGTACTCACTGTTAGGAAATCTTTTTAATCTGCCAAGCTAACCAACAGGGTTGTTTCTTCAAACCTAAGAAAGTCTTTATTCCTCCTTCATCAGGCCCATACTAGAGTACAATGACTTTTTTGTTATGTACCTGTCTAAACATATGATCCAGCCTAAATGGCCGCAACATTTCCTCACTATAGTAATCAAGGGCATGTCTTCCTTGAGCTACCCAGACTGCCTTAAAACAAACACTCTTAGATTTTCTACAGACTCTTGAGAGGCAACATCTATCTAGCCTATAAAGCTTCAAATGACTCTGTTTCATGTAACTTCCTGTACTTTCCCAGAAATTAATAACATCGACTCAAGAGATCTTAATTTCCACTGAAACACAAATAGGACTAATCCCTCTTTTATGGAACAGGCTTCTTTTGTATGTAAAAACAAAGTAGTTTCTTGACCCCCTTTAAGCATAACCTGGACAAAAACAGATGGGCAATTGTACATATACCCTGGGTTTGGCTCCTTAAGACCTCACTAAAAGGGAGTAGAAGCTAGGTATTAAACTAGTCATGTCAATGGCTGCCTACAATTAGGGTTATTGTGGCAAGGTTACTAATGGTCCTTCAGCTCAACCTACTGTTGACCTACGAATCTTAGCAGAAAGTTTAGTACCCTGCTCAGGTTGTGCACTTTCCTACTTCCCAACGTCATTCCCTCAGGACACACCCTTTCAGTTAAGTGATCCCTTCTCTTCAACTTTTCTAGGCAGTCCTACTATTTGCTTTGCAAGATTTTCCAACTGTAATACTTTATTAGTAAAGTCCCGTCTTTCCACCACTTCTTATTGCAGTCTGCTCTATGATACGTGTATGCAGAAATCTGTCATCAAATTGTGTGTAGTTTTCTTTTCTCTGTACCTTTATTTTAACAAAATGTTTGTACCTTTAGGATTAACATTATGCCCTGATATTTGTTGAAGTCACACTCTAATGAATGGCGCCTGGCAGTTGCTCCTCCCTCCCCCAAGCGATGTATGTGTAAAAGGTTATTCACTTGCCAATTTCCTCTATACAACAATAGTTTATCAAAAGAATGCCCCCCTTCCCACAGTTTCCAGAAACTTTTAAATTGGAAAAGCTTTAAATTTAGTATGTCACATACTGAGTGCAACATGAACAGGATGACCTAACTTCCTAAATAATAAGAATTTCTTGCCAAGTAACAAAATACACAGTTTCTCATCTCAAAGATGATACATACTATATGAAATGCTTTGTTCTTCGTTAAGGGTTTTCTTTCTACATTCATAGGTGCACCTTTATCAGAGGGGCCATGCCACCTGAATCAACAGATGCTTACAGCTCTCTGCCATCAAGTAACAAGCTGCAAACCCAGCTACTCTAGCAGAAAATGCATCACATTCCATTGGCATAACATCACCATTAGTAGTGTACTTTTCCAGAAGTTAAAGTTTATACAGGTTTAACAATGTTACTACTACTCAATGCATCACTGTGACTCACTTTTTTCACACCGAACACAAGAGTATAACCACAGCTGATATGTTATTCTTTATTAACATCGGAAGCAAATTTTAGTACAAATTCAGAATGCGCAGTTCTATACACACTTTCATACCATAAATTTTCAACTAAGCAATTTTTTTTTGCTAACATTTCTATTTATCTTTTTTTAAACAAGAAACATTTATTAAATTATCAATTATGACACTGACAATCATACATTTATACAAAAGAAAACAAACCATACTGACATATGACTAATGTACTGACTCTTGTGCTCAATGTTTTCTGGAATTCATAAATTCCAATGCCTTGGATCAACTTATCCACACCCCCACCAGGGGCAGCAACATCCTAGACCTGGTCATTACCAAGATGGGCAACCGGCGTTCCACACCAGAGGTCAGATCCGACCACAAGCAAATCACCCTAGACATCCACATCCCACCCCCACACCCCATTAGGGAAACCACCATAAAAAATTTCTCCAAAGCCAACTTCACACTTCTTAAGACAGAAGTGGCAAACTTCATGACACCCATGCTGATGGACAATAGAGATACGACTGCTGAATCCTATACAATTGCACTTTATAAGCACTTACACAAGTGCATGGATCGTGCAATCCCCAACACAACCAAGATGCTATCCTCCACAAAAAGGAAGCCAATCTGGTGGTCCCCTGCCATAAACAAACTCTACAACAGAAGAAAGAAACTGTTGCAAAAGGGAGTAAAATCCCATGATTGGATGAACTCCATGGTCAGCCTCAGTAAGAAGCGGAGATCCCTCATAAAATTCTCCAAAGCTAGTTACGAAAACAAAATCGCCACTGATTCTAAACAACCACAAAGCATTCTATAGTTATGTCAAGAATCACAATGGCAACACTCAGATCTGCTCTGAGTTACAGCACAATGGCACTAAATATACAGAACCAACTGATATTGCAACATCCTGGCAGATAGGTTCAGTGCTATCTTTACCCCTCTCTCATCCCCTAAAGGGCCCATCTCTATACCAGAAGAATACAAAGTACCTGTATCACGGCTGCACAGGTTAAAAACACACTCTCCAAAGCCAAGAACACAGCATCCATGGGACCGGACAACATCCCAGGCAGCATTCTACATGAACTACAGAACAAACTGGCACCCCACCTAGGTACCATGTTCAATCATAGCCTCACCTAAGGTTTTGTGCCCACTGAATGGCACAGCAACGGTTATCCCACTCCACAAAGGGGGAGCCACCAGAGACCCCGGGAACTACCACCCCCATTATCCTGACGAGCCTTGTCTGCAAGGCTATGGAGCGTATCATCATGGAACTTATAAACAATGACATTGGTAATCTCCAAACTCTGGACCCTACCCAGCTCGGGTTTGTAAAAGGCAGATCATGTCTCCTAAACCTGACAGACTTCTTTGAAGCGGTCACCAAAGCCGTAGATGAGGGCAAGATGGTTCATACAGCCTATCTAGATCTCGCCAAGGCTTTCAATACCATCGCCCACTCTGGAATTATAGACAAACTCACTAAACTAGGTATAAATCCCTATGTCACAAGATGGGTTGCCAACTGGCTCACTGACAGAACCTACATTGTGAAAGTAACAGATTCTAAATTCAATTTCTGACCAGTGACAACTGGAGTACCACAGGGTTCAGTCCTAGGTCCTCTCCTGTTCGGTATCTACTTCTCTGAAGTACAGGCTAACACAGAAGGTCTTTGGTTAACAAAGTTTGTAGATGACTGCAAACTAGGAGCCATAATCAAAACTCCTAACGATGTGGACATCCTACAAAAGGGCCTCACTGAGACAGATGCCTGGTGTCAAAGCCATGGCCTCAAGCTCAATGCCAAAAAGTGCAGTCATCCCTTTTGGTAAAAACTCTGTACCCATGAACTACCACATAGGCGGTAGCCTACTGAACAACGAAAGTGTGATAACAGACCTTGGGACACAGGTGGACGGTAGTCTCTCCTTTGATAACTCACATCGCCACAGTAGTCAGGAAATCCTTCTACGTGGCACACCTCATCACAAAAGGTTTCTCATCCAGGAAAAAAAAAAAAAAAAATAAAAGAGGTCATTGTTCTCCTCTACTCATCACTCAGACCCATTATAGAGTACAATGCCCCTTTTGGTATGTACCTCACAAAACATCTACAACAACTGGAAAGGCCACAGAAATACCCCACAAGGAGGATTACCAGCCTCAAACAGATGCCCTATGCAGACCGTCTCAAAAAACTCCAGCTTTACTCTGTCGCATATCGCCTACTCAGAGACGATCTCTGCCCAACATACAAAACTATATCAAACCCAGAGCTGTTGGACATGCTCCACGTAAAGAAATCCCAATCCCTCCGAGCTACATGCTCTAGGAACCTAAACCTTGTCACCACAATAAACAGAACATGCTGGAGGAATAGACTGCGGTCCCAGAGACTTCCTATACTCTGGAACAAACTAACTATCTATATCAAACAAAGCTCCTCATTAGCACTCTTCTTCAAGAAAAATCTTGATGATTGGATGGGAGATAGGAAATTCACCCCGGGGATCACTTCTGTGGCTCTGCTTGACAGGGGCACATGAAATAATTTTCTTGGTTGGCAAAAGCCAGCATACCGTTTGGCTAGGCTTATATAGGCCCTAGGGCCAATAGCCTAGTACCTACCTATGAACCTATAACCTTAGTTGTAAGTGTGACGCCCAACCACTGGCCCAACAATCAAGGAGCCTCAATCCTCACCACTAACAGCAGTGAGGGGCATCCATATAGGGAAAGGATAATAAATACACATACAGTAAAGTACAATTTCCCTTAAGAGCGCACAGAGATCACAGTCAGCCTGGGGCTGTTTTCTCCCTATCTCTCCAAGTCCCCAATAAGACTCCCCACTGGCACAGCTATAGGGTCCAGATCTCAGCCTAGTGGGCAAGCTAAAACCTCCAACACCCTCTCTGTCCAACCAGTGCTTCAAGTCCCTGTCCAAGTAGCTAACACACACTTTGAGATAAGGGTTTATACAACCACACAGACACTCCCGAGGGAAGGCTGGCACAGGTTCTCCAGCTGTGCCCCTTTTACCCAAACTATACGGTAGAAATCACTGCCACCACCCAGCTAATATTTATCAGCTACTCAAATGAAAGGGTATCCAATTATACTGTGCAGTATTATCCAAATGGCAAGTGCAACCAAACAGTCGAGACTTACTTGGAGTGACTTGGTACAGCATCACTACATGCATGCAATGCACTCTTAGAACTTAAATTCTCTACACAAAACAGCCACAGTTGAAAGGTTTAAAAATATTTAATAATAATAAATAAAAACACAAGACAATATTTCCTACTACACAGTGCTAGTCAATAGTTCAGAGATCACAGGAAAGGTTTAAAATAATACAGTAGAAAAGTTCTGACATCACAGAAAAACAAACTAGTCTAATCTTCCTATTTCCTAGCTATATCTAAGAGAAAACACAGTTATAAACTCCTACTTACATATAGAGCAAGACAGTGCTGGTGATGTTGGATGATCAAGACAAATGCTCTCATGCTTTCATTCTTTCTTTTCTTAAATTGATAACACAGTACCACTGATTCATTTCAGATTACATCATTTCTTTCTGGTTCCCAGGCTAACAGATTCTCAGAGGTTAATAGCCCTTGATCTTGCAATAAAAGAATGTATACATTCAAATTCTAGCAATTAACTCTGGTCTCAAGACAATAGCCAGAATTCCTTCATCCAGACATACTGGCTCCAGGTTTTGACATCAAAGAATTGACTTATTAGCTTTGTTACAACACAGTGCACTGTTGTCACATCTTTGCAGTTCCACATTTAACACCATTTTCCCCATTTAAGAGAACACACCTGTGGCTTATATTAATATTTACAAATGACAATTTTCTGGCTAGGCTGGCAGCCTTCACCTATCTTTACAGTAAGCATTTTACATCACAAACCATACGGTTATAATTTTAGCTGCAAACATTATACTTTACTTATCTACCCAATCACTGCCAAACACTACACAGCTCATTCAAACCCTGACCCCTTTTAAACCCCACTCCTCCCCTGTATATATTGTTCCCACAATTCCCATATTAACCCATGCAATCTTCTCCCACACTTTTCCAAAGACCCCAACTCCAGTTGCTCTACCTCGGCTACCATACTCACCACTTCTAGTACAGTTGGTCAAGACCTTTATTTCTATTTTCCAGTAATTGCTTTCTTGGCAGCCACCATAACTAAGACTCAGCAAGGCCCTACCACATCCAGGCAATTTCAATTCTATATCATAGCTCAGAAAAATCATTTCACTAGCCACACCAATTTGTTCACCCAGCATCTCTGACAGAGTTGTTTGTAAGAAATCCCCAAAGACTGCCAACTCGCCACACTGCAACATTTACTGCCCACCTGAGGAAAAATTCCCTGGAGTCTACCTGGGGTATAAAAACATCTATGTAAACATTGCCAAGCAAAAATCCTAAATATTCTACATTCTGTTGCAAATCTGGGAGACAAACACATATTCCCCATTGCTTCTTGTGAACTGCCCATCCAAATCTCTCTCCCCAATCTCTTCTAAGCTCCTCTAACTGAAGAGATCATGCAATATTTTATATGCTCTACTAATTATTCCTATTTTAACAGCAACTTCTGTTCTACATTCCACTAAAAATTCTACCAGTGCTGGTCTTTCACCAATGACTCCACCCCCCCCCCCCCCCATTTATTTCTCTTTGTCTATACTCTGATATCAATCCTTGATAATGAAGGCAATCTCTAACATGCAGATAAATAAATTCTTGCCATTTTCCCATCCTATTATCTTTTCCTCTCAATACCTTGGTTCATTTTCCAGTTCCCTCAAATAAGCTCCCTCTTGCCTATTGTCTGTATCCCCAACTGCAGTCATTCCTAGCAGCAGAATCTCCCCTCTCCATTCTTGTGTTGATCTGTATGACCACTATTATTCTCCTTAAAGGTCTGCATCCAAATTCCCAGTCTCTCATTGTTGTCTACCACTTTATTTTTCGTACCATTATTCAGTTACTGCAATCTTCAGATTTAACAGAAAAGAAATTTAACTTTTAAGACCACCACAAAACTAAGAAACGAAAAAATAACCAAGGCCATTCCGTGACGTAGAACTGTAATTGATTTACCTGGGTAATATGTAGTCTCCTCTTCAGTTTTGCAGGAGGACCACACACAGCAAACACACACCACAGCAAACTAGTCCTCCATCGGCTCCAAACAATGGTCAGATCTAGAGTGTTGACAATGATCATCAGATCATTTCATAAATTGTAGTATTATTGAAGACAGACAGACACACACACACACACATACACACACACAAAATCATAAATCTATCCTTTGATGGAATAACTGCAGTACTAAATGCAAAACAAGACTATGGCCTGATAGACGAAGTCTCAGCATGGCCAGCAGGTTTTGCTAGGCATGCTCACAGTACAATGCAAGATACTAATCCCACTAGTGCAGAATTCAATAGATTCATTCACTGATGTCTGATCCACGGTGAACAACGTCATGTAATAATACCAAGGGAAACAAATAAAGGGAAAGTTTACACAGTAGTCTATACCATCACAAACAGCAGACACTGTGAAATGGTTACAATGCCAAATAGCTAAAAGTGTATTTATAACAAACAGAAGCTTATGTAGTCATATGCAGGCAACATCTCTCTCGCTTAATCATGAGCTACATGTGTTGGACACAAAACATTTACATCATGCAGATACATTTATATTATTTACAGAATTTGCTGACCTGAGCACAGCCCATTTTTCAGCACAGGCATGGAAGAAAAGCTTAAACAGTAATATAATATCCATACACAAACACCAAGAATAAACCAATATTACAAAATTCATCACAGATAACACATTCAAATTTAGTTACAGGCAATATCCCATAGTAAAAATATAACATTTACAGGTGGGCATCTAATTACAGTATTTACCTCTGGTTGTCAAATAAAAATTTAGACAATCTAGAGTTTGCTATGCAGAATGACAGTTTATAGAGACTTCTTAGAAAAATAGTTATGCTCCAAACTTCTGAAGTTAAACACTTAAGCTAATAACTTTTACTCCCTGAACACCCATTCCAAGAACAGCGAAATATCCACTTATTTTTAAAACGATGTTGCAGTACTGAGTTCTATAAATTATAAAACTCATGCACATCGTTATTAAAGCCAAACAAACTACACAATGAAAAAAAGTTCAATAAAATGTTAGAAAGCCACCCAAACTGGAAAAAAAAAAAAAAAAAAAAAAAAAGTTAATGCCCTCCCACATTTCTAACACTTTCGCAACAATGGATTAAAACAGAGATTGTTCTAGCCCTTTGCACTACTTATGTTATTGATTATTATATTGGTCCAAATTAAGCACCCCATTTTGTACAGAGCTGGACAGTGACAGCTTGACTGGAAACCTGTCAACATATGACTGACAGCATGAGGTTCATTTTTCCAAAATAATGTTTCCCTAAATGTTGCTTATTCTTTCAACAAACTAACTCCCTAAGTGATCCAGTAGTTCCAAAGAAAGATGTTTGCATACACTGTACATTCTCAGTTGGCAGCTAAACAGTGTGGCTTTATGCAACTTATTTTTCATACTATATTAAAAATATAATACAACAATGGAAAAGGAGCAGGAATCTCCAACTACCACTGCTTCAGTTCAGTCAAGCAACAGATTTATATATATATATATATATATATATATATATATATATAAATAAATCACTTTACAGTAAAATAAATGAAATCAGGATGAAAGGGCCTCCCATTACAAAGAGAGACACTTAGCACATTAGTTATGCAGCTGCACACACAAATTACAATGTGTTGAATTTGTCTGCAACTGTGTCACTGTTGCTCAGAATTGGCATGTCACTCTGGTTGGGAATGCTCATAGGTGAGGCCAGGTTAACTGCCATAGTTGACTAATCTGCATCCAGATCAATATTGGTCAGTTAATCCATATCCAAATCACATCACAGTAGTAAATTAATCAAGATCCAAATCACTGACGCTAGTCAATCCATACCCAAACACAGACCACTGTTGTCAGGCAATCCGTATGCAGACCCAAATGATTGGTGACAGTTAATCCATACAAAGATCTAAACCCAGTTAATCTGGAACAAGATCACGGTCGTCAGTTAATCCGGACCGAAGTGACTGTCAACAGTTAATGGGGACCAAGGTGATGGTCGGCAGTTAATCCGGACTGAGGTGATGGTTGACAATTAATCCGGACCAAGATCTAGACTGCAATCACAGTCAAAAGATCGATACCAAGAACAATCAAATTCGATTTGTTGGCACCTACAGCCAGACCCTGATTAAGCAACATGTCAGATTAGCCCATACCTACAGCCAGACCCATCTTAAGCAAAGTATCCAATTAGCCCACACCTAGAACCAGACCCAGATTAAGTATCATGGCAATTCACCCACAAAGTGCCAAACCTAAATTAAGCACTGCAACTGACTAATCCACTCTTGGATTCAAACCCATATTAAGCACTGCAATTGACTAATCCTCTTCCAGATCCATACCCAGATTAAGTACTACACTGATTAACCCTCATCTAGAACCATATCCAGATTAAGCACCATGTCCAACTAATCCACATCTAGATCCATACCCAGATTAAGCACCATGTCTGACTAATCTGCATCTAGATCCAAATTAAGCAGTGCGACTGACTGATCCTCATCTAGTTCCAGATCAAGCACCGAGGTAGATTAATCCGCATTTAGCTACAGACCCAGATCAAGCACCATGGTTGATTAATCCGCATTTAGCTACAGACCCAGATCAAGCACCGTGGTTGATTAATCCGCATTTAGCTACAGACCCAGATCAAGCACCGTGGTTGATTAATCCGCATTTAGCTACAGACCCAGATCAAGCACCGTGGTTGATTAATCCGCATTTAGCTACAGACCCAGATCAAGCACCGTGGTTGATTAATCCGCATTTAGCTACAGACCCAGATCAAGCACCGTGGTTGATTAATCCGCATTTAGCTACAGACCCAGATCAAGCACCGTGGTTGATTAATCCGCATTTAGCTACAGACCCAGATCAAGCACCGTGGTTGGTTAATCCGCATCTAGCTACAGACCCAGATCAAGCACCGTGGTTGGTTGATTAATCCGCATCTAACTACAGACCCAAATCAAGCACCGTGGTTGATTAATCCGCATCTAGCTACAGACCCAAATCAAGCACCGTGGTTGATTAATCCGCATCTAGCTACAGACCCAAATCAAGCACCGTGGTTGATTAATCACATCTAGCTAAAAACCCAGATTAAACACTGTGGTTGATTAATCCGTATCTAGATATAGACTCAGATCAAGCACCATGGTTGATTAATCTGCATCTAAAGCACTGTGGTGAAGTAATTCACATCTAGATATATGCCTAGCTCAAGCACAATGGTTGATTAATCCACATCTTGTTACAGACCTAGACCAAGCACCCTGGTTGATTAATCCGCATCTACATACTGACTCAGATCAAACACTGTGGTTGATTAAAACACATCTAGATATAGACCCAGATCAAGCACTGGAGTTGATTAATCTGCATCTAGTTACAGACCCAAATCAAGCAGTATGGTCAATTACTCCGCATCTAGACATAGACCCAGCTCAAGCAATGTGGTTGATTAATCCATGTCAATCATCGCAAACACGTTTTGTGTAGGTCTTGCTAGTCTGGGCACTTTGCTAGCACAAGACACTTCTTAAGTAAAGGCAGACCCAAGTATGCCACCCACTGGCTCTGTGGAGTACAGACACACAACCCTGATTATAATAAAGAGGACTTGGGAACAATTAGTGAACCATGCACTGAAGCAGTTGAACTGAAAGGAATGGAAGATCGGACACCACCTTTGATTATTCCCAGTAGAAAGAATGATACATCCCAGAGGAAAGAATGATACAAGTCCCATTGCAGAAATGAAAACTGTGGTTCAGACCATACATGAAGGTTCTATGCCAAAAGACTGCACACAGAGGCATGCTTCCAAAGGAGAGCATCACTCTTTAGCTACCTCAAAGATATAGAGGTATGCACCACATGAAGACAGCCTAACACAGCTGGAAGTGTGGCAGAGTGTTGCAATTGTCAGCATAAAAATGAACAAGCTTGGGAGCTGAAAAAAATCCTATAACTCAATGAAGACAGCAAACCACTGATCTCAGACTCCCACTTCCCTTGCTGTGCTCCTGAATATCAGGAAGTGGTGCTGAATGGTGTCAATGGGGTCTCAGTGACTTTGAGGGTCAAAGCTAATTAAAAAGCACCTAATTATTACACGAAAGTTTAAAGAGCTACGTTTGACTTTTTAACAGGAACGTAGAAAACTGCGAAATGATGAAAATTCTGGTTTACTTTTAATGACCAAATGCGAAATCCGATTTCTATAAACTAAATGTAAAATAGAAATGAAATATCATAAATAACATATTACAAACTGATTGCCATCTGGACTCACACATATGCCTATGCTATATTGCAACGCAACACTTCTAACAGTCAGCACTTTAAGAAAAGCTCACAGCAAACTTGATTAAAGAAAGTACAGCAACAGACACTTTTTGCTATCTTAAACTGAAGCAACAGCCCGCCTAGATGCAACTAGCAAATCTGTATATTAAACTACACACCCATTTCCCAAGTTAATAGCCCGACAACTAAGTCACTGCAGTACCTGTATAGCAAATAACCACCTAGCTCATCACCAGACTCGGCATCGGAGTCTACGGTACCAGCACCTTCCATATACTGGGGCTCTGGGGAGGATTCAGACCTCATATTTTGATCACAAGTCTCTGTAGACGAAGACATCGCTAACTACACTCTAGTCAAGCTGCCTAAGTACCAGGAGGATGTAAGAACGGTTATGAAGTACTTCCCCCGCGCATATCCGGTTTAGTCCTCTAGTCAGTAGAATATTCTCTCTTAATTGTAACGTTATTGGCTAACTACCGTTAAAATGATCTTCGGTCGTTGTTGTGCTTTTCTTTCTTTTTTTTTTTTTTTTTTTTGCATGTGTTGCTATGATATTTCGGTTATCTAACAGTGTAGTACCTCGCAGGATGCGTAGTAGCAAACCCTGCCTCTAAACGCCCACAATTTACAAACGAACTGGAACTGAACACTGGAAGCATGAAAGGTTTCACTAATATGTAAGCTTAAAGTTAGTAACAAATTCATGCTGACAGAAAAGAGGGTACTCTTACACATTAGACAGTTCTACCAAACAATTTCATTTTCATGTAATGTTGGGGAAAGACTCCATGTATTTAAAACACCACGTAAAATGATGGGAAGAGTTATATACAGTGTCAATTCAGGATACCCATTCAGTACAAAAATGATGGGCCAGTAAGGCAGTAGCATTCACACAATGACGAAGAATCAATCTCATGAGAAGGGAACTAGCACAGAAATTACAAATGCACATTTCACAAAGCTAGAGCACGCTGCACCTTATCGTAGTTAGAACTGTCAAGTGGTGCCATAAGTCAGCTACTCTGTTACAGAAAAGGACTGACTACAAGTACAGAAACGAAAACGTAATTTTGGTACAGACCACCATGGGTCTCCGAAAATTGGCAAAGTAGTTTGAGCCATACCTTTTCTACAATGAATGAGGTACATTTTAACACAATTTGAACGCCATTCCCGCCCCCCACCAAAAATAACGTGCACATCGTAGTGTCATTTATACTGCAAAAGTCACCAGCTTACATCAACCAAAACAATGTTTAGGGTACAGAAAAGTATATTTAACAAATCGAAACCACTCTAGCCTCTAACTGGAGGAAAGAATCAGGGGCAAAACCTTTAAGAATACAGAAAAAATAGGAGCACGTTATTATTTAACTCGTACAAACTTAGAAAGCTGCTATAATAACTGGCTTTGGATTACTATGCATTTCTTAAAGGATATGAATTCTGAAACTCAAATGTCTACCACTTTTTACTAACTGTAGTCCTCAGACAGACTTTACAAAGATCCTACCAAATGATGCAAAATGTGGCCATTCTACAAAATATTGGGCAGGTGATAAATATCTATGTGCACATATGATACAATGAAAAACAGTAGATTACACAACACCAGTCAGCAACCTGCAACAGTAGATTACACAACACCAGTCAGCAACCTGCAAATCTCAGTAAAGTACAGTAATCTAGAATCTTCAGTGCTTTACCATGAAATCACAAAATATACGAGAAACAGACCATATCATTAGCGGTTATTGTGTAACATTGGCAAGTTACTTATTCAGGCATAACGGGAACACTCAGTGTCACTCAAATGTGCGCTGACCTGCCACTCAATATGGACACGCCCTAACCTGCGCAGTACCACCCGCGAGGCACTACACTGATAGATTACCGACATTTCTTAAAGTAATGCAGGACATTTACAATCTAAATAGACAAGTGAGAGGAATGTGATTGTAGTACTTTATGCATACTTCTCAACATCTAAGAGCACGAATTCTGGACAAAGCAAAACGTAATGTGGGGGTAAAAGGGAAGGCAGAGGCCCTTAAAAAGAGACACATTTTAAATATTGCTCTTAAAGCTTAGAACGATGATAGAATGACAATAAGGAAGTAGGGTTACCACCTGTCCCACTTTGCGAGGGACAGTCCCTCTTTGGGTGGTTGTGTCCTGACCAAATATATTAAATGTAGCAAATGTCCTGAGATTGTAGGACATAATTATGTCCCATATGTAATGTAATAGTTGCATACAATAGTTCTTTCTGTATCTAAAATACCTACATTTACAAGAAACAGGATAAGCAACTAAACTGCTACAAGAATAAGCTTCTATTTAGGCAAGAAAGGAAAGTTCTATCCCTTGTACTGACCGTGGGTTTGTGTCGGCCTGTAAAATCTGATGTGTGTCCCGAAAATGTCCCACTATGGTCATATGAAAAGGTGGCAACCCTAATAGGAAGTCTGAAACTCAAATGTTTTTCATAGGCGTTTCCTTAGATATCTGCTAGGGAACATTCCTAAGCTCTGCGAGCAACTCAACTGTTCATTGTGAAGGTTTGACACAGTTTTCTATCCCTAGCTCTCCATGGAATAGCCGCTTTTTATTAATCTTACGGCAAAACCTGATCCATCTAGCCTGCTCCACACTAACTACTATACTATATACCTGTGGTAATGGACGGACAGTTTCCCACCATTTCTCCAGCCAGCCTGAGTGACATGGGCATCCTGAAGCACTGTAGCAATTGCCTAATGTATACTGACAACCAATTACTCCTTAAACAAACAAATACAACATGTGAGAGATATATCTATACTATGACTTTGGAATCCATTCTCTCACACCACACCACCCCAGATAGCAAACAGGTTGTCAGCAAACGCACTTCACCTTTTGCACATAACAAGCTCTCAACACATAAACCCACATACATGAAGGTACACACTAGAAGCTTCTCTAAAGATTAGAGACCTCCCAAGTGCAAACCTACTGCAGACCCAACATAATCCACTACATATAATATACACAACAGTGTCTCAGCCAATAAGCCCCTAAGGCAAAACACCTCAAAACCAAATGTCTTGGTCACAGGCAACTCCATAGTAAGACACACAGATGTCTCCCTCACCAGGATGGAATAGGAGAAGGTCATGGTCAGATCATGCACGCACTCAAGTCTCTCAACAAGTACTGTTATGACTCTGTCATACTCCATGTTGAAGTGAATGACTTGAGAAGTACCTCACTGGACTATATGAAGAGAGACATGACTGACCTCTCAGATTATGTGCTCCAGACAGGTATGTCTCTAGCCCTAAGCAGCATTCTACCTTCACCCAGAATGATGCCTCAATATAAACAAAAAAATTACTGACTTCAACAATTGGCTTAGCTTCTGGTATCAGACCAGCGGGATCCAGTATCTGTCAGCCTAGGAAGATATGGTCAAAAAACTATGCTGGTATGTCAGAGATGGTATTCACCTGTCACCTCTTAGCTTTTGGTTACTGGGAAAGGTACTTGCCCCCCCCCCCCCCCATAGTGCCTTTTTATGTAACATCATAACAACAAAATTCCCAATGTAAAAAAATCCACTAGAGACAAACTCAAGGTTATGCTGTTCAGTGCTAGGAGACTAAATCAGAAACTGCACTCACAAGGAGCACTACTTACCTTGGAAGATGCCGATGTCTGTGCAGTCACAGAGACATGGTTCAAGGTCACAGAGAGCACCCTGGCCATGCAAGGCTACAATGCCTTCCAATTGTTCAGACCTCAAAACGAGAGTGAAAGAACCAAAGGCGGACGTGTATCCATCTTCATTAAAGACAAATACACCTCAAGACAGGTCAAACAGTATGACTTCCTACAGCTACTCCAAGTCCAACTAACTGTAGGTAAAACCCCCTTCCATACCATTGTTAGCTATAGGTACCCCAGCTTGAACCACGAGAATCACTCTGTCTATCTGAACCTACTTGAGTCACTCACTATACAGCCAAACACCTTGGTCATGGTAGATTTCAACTATCCCTCCATCGACTGGGAGTCATATATGAGCACAAACACACTCTCCCTAAGTTTCCTGGGCTTTGTTAATACAAATACTCTGGAACATATAGTCTGCACCCCCACAAGAGCCTCAAATATCCTACACTTAGTAGTCACCAACTTGGGTCTCTGCATTACCCCCTGTGTGTTCTCACTGGTAAGGTCTGATCATAAATCAGTCTCATTTAAAGTAACAATTATGCCTGACCCCCCCCCCCCTCCAGAGCAAAAAGAATGACATTTTCTCCAAAGCAAAATATAGCCTCCTAAGTGATGGCATGAATAGTTTCAAACCCCCTGCTACCACTGTCAACAATGACTGATACACAGAGATGTACCCAAATGCCCTGTATAAACACCTATACAAATGTATAGACAGCTGTACCTGAAAAAAATCATAGGAAGTTACTAGGCTAATGAGACTAGGGCCCTTACAAGCCTAGCCAAGTTCTACCATTATTAACATGATCAGCATCTAATGCCCGTGTCTAAAAGGGACACATGTGGGACCCCAGGGTGAATTTATGGTTACCCATCCAATTGTCCAGATTGCGTTTGAAAAGGGCCAATGAAGTGCTCTGTTTGACATGAAGTGAGAGTCTGTTCCAAATGTGTAGTAACCTCTGGGAGACAAATCTGTCCCTCCAGCAGGTTCTATTAATGTCACATACCAGGTTAAGGTCTTTAGAGTGAGTAACCCATGTACCATTTGACTTGCAGATATACAGCATTTCCAGTAAAGCAGGGTCCCAGATTGCTTTATATACAAGGCAGAGACTGCCTCTGAGTAGTCTGTATGAAACAGAATAAAGTGACAGTGATTTCAGATGATCCACATAGGTCAGATGCTGAAGACCCTGAATTTTCCTTGTGAGGAACCTTTATGTTTTCTCCAACTGCTGCAGGTGGTTGGAAAGGTACATACCAAAAGGGGTGTTGTACTCAATTATTGGCCTGCTGAGGGAAGAGTGCAGGGAGGTTATAACTTCTTTTTTTTTCTGTAGGCAATGCACTTACTTATGAGATGAGCAGTATAGAATGCCCTTCTTACCACTGTGGACATATGGTGATCAAAGATAAGATTTCTGTCAACCTGTATGCCCAGGTCTCTAACCACTGAGTGCATACTTAAGGTTTTGCTATGTGGTGGTTAGCAAGAACATTGCTCTTATCTAAAGGGATGACAATACATTTTTTTTGCATTGAGTTTAAGGCCATGACTTTGGCACCAATCATTTCTTTGTGTAAGACTGTCTTGCAGGATGTTGACATCATTTGGAGACTTTATGACTGCTCCCAATTTGCAGTCATCAGCAAATTTTGTCAGCCACAGACCTTTAGTTTTTGCTTGTACTTTGGAGAAATAGATTCCAAACAGTAGGGGTTCCAGGACTGATACCTGTGGAACATCACTGAATTCCCTTATGTTGACTATATGTGTTATATTACTCAGCCAGTTAGTGACCCGTCTAACAATATAAGAGTTAATACCGAGCTGGGTGAGTTTGTCAATGATGAATGAGTGGCAGGGATAGTGTCAAGAGCCTTGGCCAAGTCTAGGTAGGCTATATGCACAAATTTCCCCTCATTCAGGGCCTTCGTGGCTGTCTCAAAGAAGTCCACCAGGTTTAACAGGCATGATCTCCCTTTGACAAATCCAATCTGAGTAGGGTCAAGTGTTTGGAGATTACCTATATCTTTGTTGATAAGGTCCATGATGAGTCACTCCATGGCCTTGCAGATAAAACTAGTCAGGCTAATGGGTCTATAGTTCCCAGGGTCAGTGGAAGCACCACCATTGTGCAAGGGAATAATGATTGCTGTTTTCTATTCAGCTGGGATGATGCCAGTGCTTAGACTATGACTGGAAAGAGTACTCAGTGGTATTGCCAGTTCTTGTTGGAGCCCATGTGGGATGCAGCCAGGGATATTATCAGGTCCTATAGATGCTGTGTTTTTGGCCTTAGAGAGAGCATTTATAACCTGCTGTTTATAGATACAAGGTAGGGGACAGGTGGTAGGGATGTCATGGGTACATGCAGTGGGGACAGGGGTGTGAAGTTTTCACAGAACCTGTCAACCAACAGGTTAGCTATGTCCACAGGCAAGTATATGTGGTATCATTAACCACCAGTTTGGCACAAATCTGGGTCTTTCATTTTAGGTTACGGATGTAACTAAAGAATGCCTTATGGTTGTTCTTAGTTTTGGAAGCTAATTTGAATTCATAATTTGCTTTGGAGGACTTCACAAGAAGTTTTATTTGCTTGTTAAGGTGAGGAGGGAGTGTTTCCAGTTTAGAACTTGCTCCCTCTTTCTCTTAGACAGCAATTTCTTCCTGTTATTGTAAAGCCTGTTAATGGCAGTTTTCCACCAGGCAGGTTTGCTCTTCCTTGAGGAGCTTGTTTTGTTTGTATCAGGTACAGTCAAGTCAATGCAGTTATACAGGTGTTTGTATAAAGTATTGATGTAGAACTTAGCATAGTTGTCAATTCCATCTAATGGGGGCTGCAGTCAAACTATTTATATCATCCAGTAAGAGGCTATAATCTTCTTTGGAGAAATCTTTTAGTTTAGTTGTTGCCGGGGGTTCAAGTGTGATAGTTACTTCAAATGAGACTGATTTGTGGTCAGATTTCACCAGGGAAGACCTCACAGTGGGAATGGTACAATGGTCCCCCATATTGGTAAGCACCAGATCCAGGATACTGGTACCCCTTGTGGAGATGTCAGCCAGCTGGTCCAGGGCATTAGAGTTAATGAAGTCAAGGTACCTTTGGGCAAGTGAGTTTGAGCACGAGTAATTTACCCAGTAAATGGATGGGTAGTTAAAGTCACCCAAAACCATGGTGTTCGGATGTATCTTAATAGACTCAAGTAGATACAAATAGCCAGAGTGGGTGTCCTGATTCATGGAGGCGGTCATGTAGCTGGCAATGACTTGAACAGGTGTTCTACCAACAGTTAATTGCACCTGAAGTATCTCTGGGGAATCATATTGTTTAACCAATCTGAAGGTGTATTTATCTTTAATGAATATTGTTAAACTGCCATCTTAAGTTTTCACACCTTCAGTTTGTGGTCTAAATGTGTGGAGGGAGGTGTAACCCACTATGGCTGGGATGCTCTCCACAGCCTTGAACTAGGTCTGTGTGACTGCACAAATGTCTGCATCTTCCAAGGTGAGGGCTGCTTCCAGTGAGTGCAGTTTCGTGTTAAGACTTCTAACATTTAGCAGCAGAACCATGCGGTTGTTTTTAGATGGAGTTTTTATGTCGGGGAATTTTGTCCTTGAGACACTGCCTAAAAAGGCATTTTAGGGGTGGCAAGAGCCTCAGCCAGTAGCCGAAATTCCAGCGGTGACAGATGAAGACCATCTCTGGCAAAGCATCAAGGTCTGTCAATCATGTCATCCCAGGCTGACAAATATAGGATCCCCTTAGAATGACACCAGAAATGGAGCCAATTATTGAAGTCAATAATTTTCTGTTTGTAGTGAAGCATCATCCTAGGTGAAGGTAAAATGCTGCTTAAGGCTAGGGACACACCTGCCTGAGGCACATAATCGGAGTTCAGTCATGTCTCTCTTCATATAGTCCAGGGAGGTACGTCTCAAGTCATTCACACCAGCATGGACTGAGCTGGATTCATAACAGTACGTGTTGTTGAGAAACTTGTGTACATGCATAATATGATGGATCCTAGCACCTGACAGACAGCTGCCCATGACCTTTTTCTTATCCAGTCTGGTGAGATGGACATCTGTGTGTCTCAAGACGGAGTCACCTATGACTAATATGTCTGGTTTTGTGTTTTGTCTTAAGGGCTTGACAGGTGAGACACTGGTGTGTGAGCTATTATGTGTACTGTGTGGGTTCAGGCACCTAGGCAGCATGACATTTCCCTGTGGTACATTTGGTTGGGGACACATGGCTGAAATGACATTCATCTGCAGAGAAATATGGCTATTGTGAATTCCCTGTAGGCAAACATAAGAATGCAGTGCCATGCCCACAACTTCAATAACCAAATGCACAGGGTGGAAATAATGTCCATGAGCTGCAAGGCAACATAAGACAGCAGGCAGTATGGCAGGCATCATCAGCAGGCTGGCCAGTGGGCATGTCAGTGGCAGTAAAAGTGCAGTGCACGATTGGCAGCACCTTTATAAGCAGTGCGTGTGAACCACTACCCTCTTCACAGTATCTAGAGAACATTACCTAAAATGCATACTGAAGTATAGATGTAACTACAGCAGCATCCAGGATTTCCTCCGTGCTGTAGTACACGTCTGCATGCTGTAGTTAGATAAGTGTGTAGGGTAGTGTACACTGAGCATAACAATCATCACGTCTTCCACTCCCATGCACTTTGTTATTAAAGCTGTGGGCAAGGCAGTGTGTGCTTCTCTTTACCCACAGGGAATTCACAAAAAGCCATATTTCTCTGCAGCTAAATGTCACTTCAGCCATGTGTCCCGAACCAAATGTACCACAGGGAAATGTCTTGCTACCTAGGTACCTGAACCCGTATTGTGTTCTGTAGAGGAAGTATTATGTGTAGCATGCTTGCGTTTGTGTTTGGGAGGTCTCTGGTGTTTGGGTATGTTTCTGGTGAGGACCGCCGCATATGCAGGTATGTGCGATATGTGTTTGGGGTGGAGTAGAAGGTGAGGTGTGCATGATGGCAACCCACTCATTGTCATATGTACTGATGGATGTGTGAGAGACCATGGATTCAAGGTTCTTAATATAGTTGCATCTCTCACATGTTGAATTTGTGTGGACTAGGAGTAGAGGGTTGTCTGTGAACATGAGGCAGTTGCTACACTGCCTCAGGATGCCCATGTTGACCAAGCTGGCTGGAGAAGCTGTGGGAAATTGTAAATCTATAGTGTTAGGTAAATTTATATGGTCAGGGAAAAGGTCACACTTAGGAATGGCTAGTGGGTGAGAGTTGTGTTGGTACCTCTGAAACTAAGCTTAGTGTTCCACCTGACAGTAGAGCAGGGCAGCAAAAACCTCTGGAGGACCACAAGCAAAGTGCTAAGGGAATATTTAACAAGCAAAACATTTGTGTCTATAACCACCAATGGTAACCATCGCTACACAGCAGTGCATGATGGTACACTACACACAAACAAGCACAAACATGGGGCTTAAATAAAACAACCTCCAAACAAATGTGATGCAAGAACGTATCACAGAAAAAAAGACACTCCACACCAGAAATGATAGAAAAAGACTTTACTTGTGCATGCATCCGGTACCTCGGCTTTTGCCTTCAAGGAATAGTATTGCACTCAAACAGCTTAAGCTTTATACACAGTGTAATTGAATAATCTATTGCACATTCCCAATTAATCAGACAATCAATCAATTTGTTCAAATCATCAGTGTATGCATAAGATTCCCTACGTCAATTTTACATCTCTTGCACAATATTAGATGGATATAAGTACATAAAAAAGACATTTCACAAGAAAGTATGTAATATATAATAAATATGAAATATACGTCTTACTTACTACATAAATACTTTCTAAAGACGTATATCAATGTATACATATACTAATACAGAGAAATAAATATAAAATGCATGACCAACTCCTGAAAATATATGTATTCTGATGTAATATAATAATTAGTTCAAAAAAAGTTTATCTGACATTCAAATTGATGTCTAAATTTAATACCTTAGGATATAAAGTACCATAATTAATAATACTTTTAGTTTCCAGTTGAACCAGTTTATCTACAAAATCTTCACCCTGACAAAAATAAGGCTTGGCTAACACACTGAAAAAAAGGGAAGAATCAGTGCCTTCATGAAATGTGCAGAAATGTTGGGCAACTGGACTCTCCATCCTGCCCCTTCTTATATTACTAAGATGTTCCATACCTCTCGTCTTCACAGCCCTTTTAGTTTGACCAATGTACCACTTAATTATAGAGCATCCACACCCCAAGATGTATATGGCCCCTCTGGTGTCACAGTTGTAATAATCTTTGGCCCTGTAGGCTTTGTTATTTATTGTTCCATCTAAATTCTTTATTCTGTTACAAACCCTACACTTACCACAGGGGAAACTCCCTATTCAACCTTTCTTCTCTACCAACATACCTGTGGACAATAATTCTCTAGGATTCTTAAACCTACTGTAGGAAAAGGTATCTCTATCCAGAAAAATGTCCCTATGTTTGACATTATTGATTATTATAGGCCAAAATCTCCATACTAATCCTTTAAGGATTTCAGAAAAAGGAGAATATTTATTCACAAAAAACAACTTGCCTAATTCCCCATCACTTTTCCATCTGTTACCTTTCCCCATTCGAGTAATTCTTTGTCCACTTCTAATATTGTGTGCCAAACCAAATTTATTTAATACTTTGTAGAAAAACAAAAAATAAGTGGTAATGGTAAGCTGTGCTCCCAAAAAACAGTCAAATATCATGTAAAAACAACCCATGTTGACCCTGAAATTTTGAGTAGAGCTAAAAACAAAGTATTAAATAACATGTAAAAACAACCAAAGGAAGCAACAGGCCACGGCTGTAGAAAAATAAAAACATTATTCCACACAAGACAAAGGTGAGCGCTTTGGTGGACTAATGATGAAGTGGCTTAGTCCATGAAAGCGCTCACCTTTGTCTTGTGTGGAATAAATTGCTTTTATTTTTCTACAGCTGTGGCCTGTTGCTTCCTTTGGTTGTTTTTACATAGGTTCATAGGTTCATACTAGGCTATCTGCCCAAGGGCATTTATAAGCCTAGCCCATAGTTATGTGACTTTCGCCACCCCTTTAGTTTGAAGAAAACTATGCCTATTATTTTGCTGTGCCTCTGTCAAGCAGTGACACTGAAGTAATCCCTGGGGTATATCTGCGATCTCCCATCCATTGGTCAAGATTCCTCTTGAACAAGGCCAGCGAGGTGCTCTGCCTCACATGTACCGGGATTTTGTTCCACAGCATAGGGAGTCTTTGGGTGATGAATCTGTCCCTCCAGCACGTTCTATTAATAACCGTGTCAAGGTTTAAGTCTCCCGCCCTTGTGGTTCTGAGGGATCTAGATTTTTTGAGGTGAAGCATATTCGTCAAATCTGGGTTTGACATGGCCTTATATGTCAGGCACAGGTCACCTCTGAGCAAGCGGTATGCGACTGAATAGAGCTGGAGTTCTTTCAGTCGGGCAGCATAAGACATATTTTTGAGACCCTTTATCCTTTTGGTGTTATTTAATACTTTGGTTTTAGCTCTACTCAAAATTTCAGGGTCATAACCTCTGCTTAAAAGTTTTTGTTCAACTTTCCCCATTTCATAACCCAGCCCATTCAGATCAGAAGTATTGTTAGCTATCCTCAAAAATTCTCCATATGGCAAGGAGGACAGTAATTGTGGAGCATGCATGCTATCTGCTCTAGGAAAGTTATTAACTGCAACAGCCTTAGTATAAGGACAACAACCTATCTAGCCCTTCTCAGTTAAATAAAATTCGAAATACTGCATACTCCCCCTACTAATGTTATGTGTAAACTATAATCCAAACCTGTTATGCATTTTTCTGCACAAAATCCTGAAACTCATGAATATCACCTTTACCAATGAATATTAAATCATCAATGTATCTTTTATATAAGATGACCTTCTGCTTATAAAACTCTGTGTTGTAAATATAATTCATTTCAAAGTGAGGACCTCCACATATGCAGGTATGTGTGATATGTGTTTGGGTGGAGTAGAAGGTGAGGTGTGCATGCTGGCAACCCACTTATTGTCATATGTACTGATGGATGTGTGAGAGACCATGGATTCAGGGTTCTTAATATAGTTGCGTCTTCTCACATGTTGAATTTGTGTGGACTAGGAGTAGAGGGTTGTCTGTGAACATGAGGCAGTTGCTACACTGCCTCAGGATGCCCATGTTGACCAAGCTGGCTGCAGAAGCTGTGGGAAATTGTACATCTATAGTGTTAGGTAAATGTATATGGTCAGGAAAAAGGTCACACTTAGGAATGGCTAGTGGGTGAGAGTTGTGTTGGTACCTCTGAAACTAAGCTTAGTGTTCCACCTGACAGTAGAGCAGGGCAGCAAAAACCTCTGGAGGACCACAAGCAAAGTGCTAAGGGAATATTTAACAAGCAAAACATTTGTGTCTATAACCACCAATGGTAACCATCGCTACACAGCAGTGCATGATGGTACACTACACACAAACAAGCACAAACATGGGGCTTAAATGAAACAACCTCCAAACAAATGTGATGCAAGAACGTATCACAGAAAAAAAAGACACTCCACACCAGAAATGATAGAAAAAGACTTTACTTGTGCATGCATCCGGTACCTCGGCTTTCGCCTTCAAGGAATAGTATTGCACTCAAACAGCTTAAGCTTTATACACAGTGTAATTGAATAATCTATTGCACATTCCCAATTAATCAGACAATCAATCAATTTGTTCAAATCATCAGTGTATGCATAAGATTCCCTACCTCAATTTTACATCTCTTGCACAATATTGGATGGATATAAATACATAAAAAAGACATTTCACAAGAAAGTATGTAATATATAATAAATATGAAATATACGTCTTACTTGCTACATAAATACTTCCTAAAGACTTATATCAATGTATACATATACTAATACAGAGAAATAAATATAAAATGCATGACCAACTCCTGAAAATATATGTATTCTGATGTAATATAATAATTAGTTCAAAAAAAGTTTATCTGACTTTCAAATTGATGTCTAAATTTAATCCCTTAGGATATAAAGTACCATAATTAATAATACTTTTAGTTTCCAGTTGAACCAGTTTATCTACAAAATCTTCACCCTGACAAAAATAAGGCTTGGCTAACACACTGAAAAAAAGGGAAGAAGCAGTGCCTTCATGAAATGTGCAGAAATGTTGGGCAACTGGACTCTCCATCCTGCCCCTTCTTATATTACTAAGATGTTCCATACCTCTCGTCTTCACAGCCCTTTTAGTTTGACCAATGTACCACTTAATTATAGAGCATCCACACCCCAAGATGTATATGGCCCCTCTGGTGTCACAGTTGTAATAATCTTTGGCCCTGTAGGCTTTGTTATTTATTGTTGTTCCATCTAAATTCTTTATTCTGTTACAAACCCTACACTTACCACAGGGGAAACTCCCTATTCAACCCTTCTTCTCTACCAACATACCTGTGGACAATAATTCTCTAGGATTCTTAAACCTACTGTAGGAAAAGGTAATTCTATCCAGAAAAATGTCCCTATGTTTGACATTATTGATTATTATAGGCCAAAATCTCCATACTAATCCTTTAAGGATTTCAGAAAAAGGAGAATATTTATTCAGAAAAAACAACTTGCCTAATTCCCCATCACTTTTCCATCTGTTACCTTTCCCCATTCGAGTAATTATTTGTCCACTTCTAATATTGTGTGCCAAACCAAATGTATTTAATACTTTGTAGAAAAGCAAAAAATAAGTGGTAATGGTAAGCTGTGCTCCCAAAAAACAGTCAAATATCATGTAGAAACAACCCGTGTTGACCCTGAAATTTTGAGTAGAGCTAAATACAAAGTATTAAATAACATGTAAAAACAACCAAAGGAAGCAACAGGCCACGGCTGTAGAAAAATAAAAATATTATTCCACACAAGACAAAGGTGAGCGCTTTGGTGGACTAATGATGAAGTGGCTTAGTCCATGAAAGTGCTCACCTTTGTCTTGTGTGGAATAAATTGCTTTTATTTTTCTACAGCTGTGGCCTGTTGCTTCCTTTGGTTGTTTTTACATGTTATTTAATACTTTGGTTTTAGCTCTACTCAAAATGTCAGGGTCATAACCTCTGCTTAAAAGTTTTTGTTCAACTTTCCCCATTTCATAACCCAGCCCATTCAGATCAGAAGTATTGTTAGCTATCCTCAAAAATTCTCCATATGGCAAGGAGGACAGTAATTGTGGAGCATGCATGCTATCTGCTCTAAGAAAGTTATTAACTGCAACAGTCTTAGTATAAGGACGACAACCTATCTAGCCCTTCTCAGTTAAATAAAATTCGAAATACTGCATACTCCCCCTACTAATGTTATATGTAAACTATAATCCAAACCTGTTATGCATTTTTCTGCACAAAATCCTGAAACTCATGAATATCACCTTTACCAATGAATATTAAATCATCAATGTATCTTTTATATAAGATGACCTTCTGCTTATAAAACTCTGTGTTGTAAATATAATTCATTTCAAAGTGAGGACCTCCGCATATGCAGGTATGTGTGATATGTGTTTGGGTGGAGTAGAAGGTGAGGTGTGCATGCTGGCAACCCACTTATTGTCATATGTACTGATGGATGTGTGAGAGACCATGGATTCAGGGTTCTTAATATAGTTGCATCTTCTCACATGTTGAATTTGTGTGGACTAGGAGTAGAGGGTTGTCTGTGAACATGAGGCAGTTGCTACACTGCCTCAGGATGCCCATGTTGACCAAGCTGGCTGCAGAAGCTGTGGGAAATTGTACATCTATAGTGTTAGGTAAATGTATATGGTCAGGAAAAAGGTCACACTTAGGAATGGCTAGTGGGTGAGAGTTGTGTTGGTACCTCTGAAGCTAAGCTTAGTGTTCCACCTGACAGTAGAGCAGGGCAGGAAAAACCTCTGGAGGACCATAAGCAAAGTTCTAAGGAAAAATTTAACAAGCAAAATATTTGTGTCTATAACCACCAATGTTAACCATCACTACACAGCAGTGCATGATGGTACACTACACACAAACATGGGGCTTAAATAAAACAAGAAATAACCCTTTTAACTCTAACTAGCTCACTGAGATATAGTCCAATCACCCCCAATTAGATGGGACCCAGACAGCACTCTCCTCCCACAATGATGCAGAAGGGCCTTCAACCACAAGGATAGCTTGAATTTGATGCTCAAAAGTTACAAAACAGACCCAGAATCAGCAAACCTGGAACTGGGCTATGCTACAGTTGAACTACCATGCAAATGTAAAGTGTACAGTAAAATGCGGCAAAAACAGTTCAGACAATTCAAACAGAGAGTGGAATGCAATTACAAATTAAAAGTGCAATATATAAGAACAAAAATAAGGTCCTCACAAAAAACAAGCCACACTGGTGGACATCAAGCACAAATAGGTTATACAACAAGAGGAAGAAACTAATGTCTAAGAACAAGAGGAAACTGACTCAGCAGAGGAAGGGCACCCTCCACAGCTTGAACAAGCAAATTAGACATCTTGCAAAATCCTTTAAAGCCATTCACAAAGCTAAACTAGCATGTCTAGCTAAGGATAATCAGAAAGCATTCTTTAGCTACATCAGAAATCTAAAAGGGAAGGTCCAGCTTTGTGCCGAACTAGTAGAGGATGGTACCACTTATACTGACCCTGAGGAAATCGCCAACCTGCTATCAGACAGACTTGGTGCAAACTTCACTCCCCTGTCCCTACCAGACATACTCCAAAGCATACCTGTCACCAGTCCTCTACCTAATATCTCCAAAGAGCAGGTCATAACTGCACTCTCCATGGCCAAAAACAGCCTCTGTGTGACTGAGTAATATCCCAGGCTCCCTACTAAATGATCTAAAAAAGAACTTACTGGAACCACTTGGAACTCTCTTCAACCACAGTCTAAGTACTGGCTTTGTCCCAGCAGAGTGGAAAACAGTGACAGTAATTCCCTTGCACAAAGGGAGTCCATCAACTGACCCTGGGAACTATAAACCCATAAGCCTAACCAGTCTTATCTGCAAGGCCATGGAGAGAATCATCATGGACATTATCAACAAAGACATAGGTGGCCTTCAAACTCCGGACCCAACACAATTTGGCTTTGTTAAAGATTGGTCACCCTTATTAAACCTAGTAGACTTATTCAAGAATGTCACCAAAGCCCTGGATGAAGGCAAAACAGTATATACACCCTATCTTGACTTAGACAAGGTTTTTGACACAATCTTCCACTCAGGCATCATTCAGAAACTCACCCAGCTGAGAATTAACCTATATGTCACTAGATGGGTAGCCAACTGGCTCACCAACAGAATGCATACAGTCAAAGTTGGGGATTCCACCTTTACCAGCAGACTAGTTACCAGTGGTGTACCACAAGGATCTGTGCTGGGCCATCTACTGTCTGGAATCTATTTCTCAGAAGTCCAGGTGAAAATAGATGGCTTGTGGTTTACCAAGTTTGAGATGAGTGCAAACTGGGTGCAATCACTGAGTCCCCCATGATGTTGACATACTACACAAAGGGCTTACACCAACAAATGATTGGTGCCAAAGCCACAGAAGTAAACTGAACACAAAAAAATGTGTTATCATTCCTTTCATCAAAGAGGAAGTCCCTTTAAATTATAATATTAACAGTACCCCTCATGTCAAACTCTGTGGTGAGAGATTTGGATACACAGATTGATAGCAACTTTAACTTTGATCACCATGTGTCCACAGTGGTAAGGAAGGCCTTCTACATTGCATATCTCATAAGTAAGGGTATCACATCCAGAGCTAAGGATGTTATAACTCCCCTGTACTCATCCCTCATCAGATCACTAGAGTACAACACTCCCTTCTGTGTGTACCTTACCAGACACCTGCAGCAGCTGGAGAGACCTCAGAGGTTTCTCACCAAGAAAATTCAGGACCTTCATCACATAACCTACATGGACAGGCTGAAGGCCCTGTCACTGTACTCTGTATTTTATATGCTGTTGAGTCAACTTGTGCCTGGCCTACAGAGCAGTCTCAAACCCTGCCCTAATGAAAATACTGCACATCTGCAAGTCAAATAGGACAAGATTCACTTGTTCTAGGGATTTTAACCTAGCCTGCGACATTAACAGGATTTGCTGGAGAAATAGATATGTCTCCCAGAGATTGCCACTCCTCTGGAACAAACTCCAAATTCTCATAAAACAGAGCTCCTCAATGACCTTATTTAAGCGTAACTTGGACAACTGGATGGGAGACTGTAAATTTACCCTGGGCATGTCACCTATGTCCCGCTTGGATAAGGGCAGTAGTGCTGATCATAGACTTGTGCTGCAAATACAGGCCATACAACTTGGCAATAAGGGAACAAGGGTATAACATGACTAGGCTTATAAAGGCCATAGGGCCAATAGCTTAGTAACCTCCTATGAACATATGAACATATATAGAGTCTTACATCCTCAGTGATTTTCCAGAAAACTCCAAATTTGATGAGGAGCAGGCCAAAGAAATGAGACAAAGAATCTGGATATTCTTCAAAGATCAGGACAGTTAAGCTCTATAGTACTTGCATTTTATAATTAGAGTGTTGTATATGCTATCAAAATTGCTTTTTGCTGACATAGCTCTCAACCTTTCATCTCCAAAATATGAACTTGAGTAAAATGGCACTCTAGGTAAAGCTATCTATGATGCCCCCCCCCCCCCCACACACACACACACAAACACATATATCCCCCAGGGCCCCTCTAGTTCTCCTTATCCTGGTGGCCTACCTACACCATCCAGATCCCCCCCCCCCCACACACACACACACACACTTTTTCACATTCTGTTTTACTCTTCAACTTTTTTTTGCCTGCATTCTACAAACAGAATCTAACTGGGCAAGACAGTGCTGTATTTACTGTAGGGGAATAACTGAATTAAACCAGAGATTTAGGGACCACTAGGATCCTCAAAAGCCATGGAGTTTCAAGATGCTCTGAGGTTAATTTTATATATATATATATATATATATATATATATATATATATATATATATATATATATTTTTTTTTTTTTTTTTTTAACAAACTTTTCATTCAGTGATAACCAGAACAAAAATCATGACTAAGAAATGGATTTCATTTAAACCTTAACTTCTGTTTTTTTCTACATCCTTTCAATGCACACACCCTAAATGTCATGACTGCACTTAATAACAGTGGAATAAATTGAATTAAGCCAGGGATTAGTGGTCTCCAGAAGCCACTGAGGTTGTAGATGCTCAGAGATGCATTTTAATTTTTTAACAACATTTTCATCCAATGGTTGCTTGAACAAAAATCTGACTAAGGAAAGACATTCATCTTTAGTAATCAATTATGATTTTTCCTAAATCCTTCAATGCTTACTAAGTGCCAAGAGTGCACTGTAGTAACTGGGGAATAAATAATCAAATTAAAATGGAAATCTGGGGACACGTGGTTATAGATGATCTGAGGTGTATTTTACAGCTTTTATTCTGACCTTTTGATTCAGTAATGATCTGAACACAAGAAATGTGCAAGAGAAGAGAGACTGGATAAGCAATTTGCAAAAAATAAATAAATAAATAAAACAGTATATGTATGTCTCCTAAATATGCAATAACACCTAGAAGATTTAGGATCTTTGCTTGGAAGTGTAGAATTTTTCCTCGGGTAGCCAGCAAATGTTGGAGGTGTGATGGGAAAGGAGGAGGTAAGTGGGAACATATTTCCAGGGAGTGTAATGAGTTGGCAAACTTTAAAGATTCCCTGCAGACTGCTCTATCAGAGATACTGGGTGAGCAAATAGGTGTAACTAAAAAAATGATTTTTCAGCTATAATACAGAATTGGAATTGTCTAGACTTAGTAAGGTCTTGCTGAGTCTAATTATGGTGACTGCCAAAAAAAAAAAAAATCACTAGAAAATGGAAATCAAAGTCTAGACCAACTTTACTAGAAATAGTGAATATAGTAACAGAGAAAAAGCAATTGGAATTGGGATCTTTAGAAAAGGGAAGGAGCAAATTGCATAGGAAAAATGGGAATTGTGGGAACAATATATGCATTAGAGGAACAAGGTTTAAAAGAAGGCAGGATTTAAATAAGCTATGTTATGTTTCACTGACAATGACTGGATAGATTATAAGTGATATATATGTTTGCAACTATAATTATGTCAATTTAGTTTGTAATGTGTAATGTTTGCAACTAAAACTATGTCAATATGGTTTGTTTTCATTTATATAAATGTATGATTGTTTATGCCATACATGATAATTTAATAAAGATGTTTCTTGTTAAAAAAAAGCAATGAGCAAGGAAAGACATTCAGTCTTGGTTTTTTCCCTTTCAAGGAAGAAATAAATTGTGTCTGACAAAATAGCAGTTCATAATAAATTGAGAAGAGAGATGCTTCTGAGGATATATAAACTAAATCTGGAAATAGTGCCTACTTCCCTATCTCCCCCCCCCAAAAAAAGTAAAGTCAATCTTTGTGTATTCCTCTGGTGTTAAATTGAGATATTTAATTTCAAGTGGCTGTTGTTAAACATATATACATCATGCCTCCTCACTGCTTCCCCCAAAAGATATCAATGTTCTGTGTACCACATTGATGGCAGACCGGTACAAATCTGAAAGAACAAGTAGAAAACAGTATTGTATTTCAACCTGTTGCTGATAGATTTATGTAAGCAACATGTATCCTTATCTGTACCCCCAAAACATAACCCCTTGTATACACACCTGATGTTTGATTGTGAAGAAAGTGAAAAAAATAATGATCACAGTAACATATACCAATCTGCTTTTCCTAAAAGTACACTGCCCCCACACAAGCTATACTGTCCTTTTCACACCTATGAGATTTGACTATGAGGAAAATTAAAGAAGAAATTCCCACACTGTCCCCAGCTAGCCATAGGTTCATACATGAATACTAGATTATCATCCCTAACAAGGCATTTTAAACCTAGTCGTGCTTCCCATTTGTCATCTACCTGTATTATCTCATAGGTATTTAACTATCTTTGTCATAGCTGTATTTAAATACTTATTATTTTTAGTGAATTATTTTGTTTGGGTCTCAACCTCAGTTTATTAAGGGCCCCTATTGTAAGGACATTTAACCACTCCCTCTGTCTAGTATGTGGGTAAGGGTCAGTCCTGGGGTAAGTTTCCTGTTTCCCATCCAGTGGTCCAAATTATGCTTAAATAGGGTCATGGAAGGACTTTGTTTTACATATATGGGGAGTCTGTTCCATAGTAGGGTATCTTCTGGGATATGTATGTGTCCTTCCAGTCCATTTTGTTTATGTTGTAGAAGAGGTTGATATTTCCAGAAAAAGTATTTCTATTACTGTTTGACTTGCACATGTGCAGAAGATGCATTCGTGCTGGGTCTGTGGATGCCTTATAAGCCAGACATAGATCACCTCTTAATAATCTGTTTGAGAATGAGTATAGTGACAGGGCTTTGTGGCGGTCCATTAAGGTCATGTGCCTTAGACCCACTATTATATTTGTAAGAAACCTGTCTGGAAGCTCCAGTTATTGTAACTGCCTAGACAGGTACATATCAAACGGGGCACTGTACTCTATGATGGCCTACTGAGAGCTGAGTAAAGTGAGTGAGTGACCTCTCTGGACCTAGATGCTATCCATTTATTTATAAGTTATGCACTATAGAAGGACTTCCTCATAACAGTAGACATGTGTTGGTTCAAAGCTTGGTCACTGTCAATGTAAATGCCCAAATCCCTAACTACTGGGTCTACTTTTAAGACCATATTGTCATTGTGATCATTCCCAGGGGTAGTCAATTTTCCAAAGGGCACAATAATGTATTTTTTTGGTATTTAGTTTTAGTCCATGATTCTGACAGTTATTTGTTTGGGACAAGCCCTCCTTTAGGAGCACTGAGACCTTGTGGGATTCAATGATGCTTCCGGCTTGCAGTTGTCCTCAGCATTAGTCCACCATAGGCCCTTGATTTGCTATGATGTCTGAGAAGTAGATGGCAAATAACAGTGGCCACAGAACAGAGTCCTGTGGGACCCCACTCAAGACAGATCTATTTGTTGGGGTGGCAAGCCTTATCCTAGCATCCTGTGTTCTACCTGTGAGCAAATTTCCAATCCATCAGGTGAAGTAGGGGGTTATTCTTAGTTTGGCAAGCTTATCCACAATGCCTGAGTGAGGTATAGTGTCAAACGCCTTGTCCAGATCAAGGTAGGCAGCATGTACAACCTTCCCCCCATCCACTGATTTGATGACTTTTTCAAAAAAGTTCCTTAGGTTAAGCAGACATGACCTGTCCTTGACAAAACCAAAATGTGATAGGTCCAGTACCTGGAGGTTTCTTATGTCCTTATTGATTAGTTCAATGATAAGCATTTCCATGGCTTTAAATATGAGTGTGGTCAAACTGATGGTACAGCAATTGCCATGGGTCAGTGGATGCCCCTCAGTTATGCAGGGGTATGAATATTACTGTCCTACATTCCCTTGGTACGAAGGCAGTTTGGAGGCTGAAGTTGTAAAATGTTGTTAGGGGCATAGAAATATCTTGTTTCATGCTATTTAGTATGCATCCTGGGATACTGTCAGAACCCATAGAAACCATATTTTTAGCCTTTGAGAGTACCTATGGGACTTGGCCCTGTGTGATAGCTAGGGGCTGTATGGTTTCTTTGCTATCTCTTGTGAGATTACTGGGGTTAAGAGGGAATGAAGCTGAAGCTGAATTTCTCAGGTGGCAGGTTTGCAATATCCACAGCTTCCATGTAGGTGGTGTTGTTTACAATTAGATCAGCACAACTGCTGTATATGACCTTCTGAATGTGGATATAGTTGAAAGCTTTGTGGTTGTCAGGCTCGGCCTTTGATCAACTGCTGCCCTAGGCAAAAGGGCTCCGCAGTGTCCCCCTCCCTGAACCACTTGGTGCTGCCATCCTGGTCTAGCTATACCATCCAGATTACTGGAAAAGTGCCCTTGATAGAGCAGCACCCTAGGCGACTGCCTAGTTGCCCTATGCCTAAGGCCAGCTATGGTGGTTATCCTTGGCCTGGGTGGCTATTTCTTCTCAAATCTGGCCTTGGTAATTTTTAGTATGTTCCTATGATGTTTGTTTAATTTGATGATTAAATATTTATTTTGGTGGGTATTGCACTTTTTATTTTTTGCTATAGTTTTCCTCAGTTTGTTATAAACCTTATTTACACTGTTATTTCACCAGAGCATTTTTTAGGGTTTGTTCTGCACTTGCTTCTTTTGGGTACAGCTGCTTCTATACAATCATGTGCATGATGGCAAAAGTTGTTGGTGTATGTTTCTGTACAAACTGCAGAGCTTTTTAAGTTTCGGGGATTTCAGTCTGGCCAGGAAATCACTCAGAAGTAGGAAGGCTGTCTTGGAGAAGTTTTTAAAAGTAGTTGGGGTCCAGGTGGGACTCTTGTTTTATCTGTATTACAAGAGCGATTGTTTTTAGGTTGGACCTGATGAGTGCAGATTTTACACTGGGAATGGGTCATTATTCACCCATATTTGTAAGGATAAGGTCAAGTGTGTTGTTTCTCCTGGTGAGTACTCTGATATGTTGCTCCAGGACATTTGTATTGACAAAGTCCAGGAATCTCTGGGCTTGCATGCTAGTGGTACTGTATGTCTCCCAGTCTATGACTGGAAAGTTGAAGTTACTCAGGAATATGGTATTTGGGTTAATGTTAGATAACTCTTGTTTGTTTAGGTAGGTGCTCTGACATTCCTTGATCATAGAGTTTCTTCTGTAGCTCACCAAGATATGGTAAGTTGGACATGAAGAATTTCAAAGACATTATGCACCTTGATGCGAGTCTTTTCTAAATGAGGATTGAGACACCTCCAGCTTTCACCCCTTCTTGTGTAGTGGCTAGTGTAAACATATGAAAAGTGTTGTATCCCTGCACTGCCAGAGTGCTCTCCTCCAATTTAAACCATGCCTCAGTTATTACACATATGTCAATACCCCCTGTGTCTTCTTCATCCTAGAGGACATATGTCTATGGCCTCTAGGATGAGGAAGGCTTACAGAGAGTGAAATTTTTCCTTTAGACTCCTAACATTGCCCAGTAGTACCTTTAAGTTTTCTTTAGTTTGATTTGCTATATAGGTTGTTTGATCTGGTTGGTATTGCCTAAAAAGGTACAATGGGCTTGGTTATTATTTTAGCCAACATTCAAAAGCCTAGAGGGAACAGGTGTATTCCATCTCTGGTGAAGTAGTGCAGTCTCTTGAACATGTCCTCCCAGGCTGTCAGATATTGCACTCTCTTGAATGACTCCAGAAGTTAAGCCAATTATTGAAATAAATTATCATTGCCCTATTGAAATGCAGGTGCTCAAAATGCCGAGTGCCATCAAGCCGATAAAAAGACCACAAACACAGGAAAAAATGAATCCCAAGCTAAACTCTGGAATTCTCTCCCTACCACCCTTCAAAACACTGAGACACTCACACTTCAAAAATCTTCTCCAATCTCAACTCCTTTCAAAGTGGGAATGTTCCTGTACCCCTACCACATAAACTCTTTAACACCATTCTCCCATGCACTATATACCTCAATCTTCTATTCACTGTGCTCTCTTACCTTTACCGCTACTTCCTCTCCTACCCTATACCTCATAAACTCCCCCCAACCCATTCCCTTTCTCCACTATATACAACCCTTTACCTCTCCCACCTCACCTTCTTTTCTCTGTCCTCTCCTCATATTTCAAACTCAAAAATGGCTTGTTTTTTTAATCTGTACATAAATGTTTTACTAACATTTTTTTTTCATCTGAAATGCCTGTACTTTAATATATTTAGACTACATGAATATCACTTTGTAAATCAATCTAGGATTAGCAATGTTATGTCTTTTTTAACAAGTTGTATATTATCTCTGTACTTTTTACTGTTCTACAACTTTATTTACTTTTGTATAACTATTATAATACTATCTATATCTTATGGAGTTTTCTCCCCAGGCCTCCACTGAAAACGGGCTCTTCCAGGCCCAGTGGACTATCCCGGTCATCAAACTGTAATAAATAAATAAATAAATCTTGAAGATTGAAACCAAATACAGGCACCGACAAAAGAGCAGCTCTTGCCAACTAAAGAAATGAGGAAACACTGAAATGAAATTAGCGCTTTTGTTCTTTTTTAATGTAAATAACTTCTTCAGAATAAAACATAAAAAACACTATTTCACATTTATACAAAGCATAAACTGATGTCACAAATTGAAATCCAATCAAAGTAAACAACCAGTTATGGTATATTTCAACTTAAAATGCCCCTACTAAAAAAGTTAGTACATGAATGTTAAAGATTAATTAAATGCATTTGTATTTTAAAAGACCTTTCACTGAAATGCTATCATTAATTCCTGGAACGTGGTCCGCTCGTAGAAACACTTGCCATTTTAGTTCTAAAAATTTCAGGTATGCATTATATTGTCCTATAGATTTCTTCTTGTCTATTTTTCCAATAACTTGTAATTGAGATTTTCTAAAATCCTACAATTCTGGGCATCTCTAGCCAAAGCTTTTGTGTTGTCTTTTTTCTTTATTGCCAGTAATGGATAGAGGTAAAAGGAAGAATAAGATGTTCAAATGTACAGAATATAAAATGAGATGAAGTAACTGCCAGAGAGATTGAAATAAGAAAAACTCCTAATTGGAAACCTCCAGGCCCAGATGCAGTACCTAACTTCTGGCTAAAAGTATTAACATCATAGCTGGGTTAGAATTGAACATCTGTTTACTTCAATTGTGTTGAGACAGTTTATTCTGTTTTCTGCCAAAAATGGAAAAGTAGAAATAAAATCTCCTTTTTTAAAACACCTTCATTGAATTATCACTTCTGACATATGCAACATTACATTTATATAAAAGCAAGCAAACCATATTAACAGGTTTACATTTATAAGTGCCAGATACTTCTATCCATTCAGCATCTTTGTTATGTTCCACAGGATCTGCATAGATATTTCTCAAAAATGTATCTATTTCTTCTTTTTGGTGGCGTTTCAATTCCTTTTACCTTGTTTCACAAATTCTCTATAAAACTTTTTGGGATAATCAATAAAGTGCTTAGTTTGTACTTTTCCTTTATAATTATCTGCATATCTTCAAGTTTTTCTGTCAGTGCTGATATTTTTAGTTTATAATTTGCAATAGTGCACAATAGATCCTGATCTGTTCTGATACTGTGCATTGCCTTTATCACATCTAGCTTTCTGAGTATTTTTGTTGCTCTGATCCGTCTTCTGTCCTCTTCTAACAGTGGCACTTCTTGTCTTAATTGCTTTATAATTTTCTCTATCCAATACTTCCATGATGGCATTTGATTTCTCCTCTTCCACTCCCTTACTGCCCTGTGTTTTTGTGGTAAGACTTTATCTGTTATTAATTTAACTGCACAGTAATATAACCTATTTACTTCTGTTATGTCACATGAATTTCTATGAATAGTCCTAATTACTGTGTTATTTTGTTTTTATCAAAATTCTATCTTTTTGGGTTTTATTAACTTTCTGTAATCATTTTTTTTCTTTGAATTTAATATGTCTGTCCATCTATATTAAATCAAGTAAGTCTTCTCTTAGATCATTTTCTTCTACACTGAGGGCACATTCTTTGTTCTCCTTTTCCTGTGGGCATTCTATAGAAAGTTCTAGAGAATCTTCCTGTGCCAAATTCTCTTCAGTTTCTTCCTGTGTCATCTGTTGTTCTTTAATATGAGAACTCACTGGTCTATCACTCCACAACATTGACTGTGTCAGAGTTTTCACAGTTTCCTGTTCCTTCCCTTGCCATGCAACTCCAGCTGAATTTTTGTACTGGATTACTGTGGAAGGCTTCAAAGTATCTCAATATTTCAACTGATCAGATGTTTCCTGCTCCTGCCCCACTGGTTTCTCCTTAATTTGAGGATCCATTGCTCTATCCTGCTGTTCTGTTATCAGAGTTAGACTTTCTCCACTAAATCCTTCACTTTGCAGGTAATCAGTAACATAGGTTTCTGTTTCTTTAACTTCTCCATTACAAATCCTCTTTTCTACTTTTCCTCTTTGTTTTCTTATTTTTTTGTATTGTAAAATTTTCCATATCCAGATGCCTTTGCCTGTATTTCTCTTCATATATCTTTGGTGTTGCTCTTTTTGTATTGATTAGTTTTGCTTTCTCATTTGCATAAATATCGCACGATATTAAATCTCTTTTTCTTTCCCATGTCCATATTTCTTCTTCAGATGTCTCCTGCTCCTCCTGTTTCTCCTTATTTGGGGGACTCATTCCATCTTGCTGTGATATAACCTGTATAAGACTTTGTACACTAATTCTTCGCTTCACAGTTATTCCATAACTTCAGCTTCTATTTTTTAACTCCTACTTTACTAATCTTCTGTTCTACAATCCAACTTAGTGATCTTATTTTTTGTATTGTGAAATTTTCCACATCTGAATGCCTTTGCCTGTATTTCTCTTTAAATATCTTTGGGGCTGCTTTTTTGTATTGATTGATTTGGCTTTCTTCTTTGAGTAAATATTATACCATATCATATTTCTCTTTCTTTCCCATGTCCATATTTCTTTTTATACCTTTATACTTTCACACTTCCTCAGTTGCTTCTTTTCCCAAATGGCTCAATGTTTCGTGGTCTATATAATGTTTTTCATAAATGTGTTGTATTAATAAATACAAATTTGCATTTGAAGCTCTTGACAGTTCTTCTTGTGCAAGTAAGTTTCTTTTCTCTAATTTCACTCAATCTTTTTTTATATATTCTGTCTAGAAATTATGGACTTCTTGCATAATAGTAACAATACATAACTTGTTTCTTATCCTTGAGAGTCAACTCTGTCAGCTTTATGGTTCTTTTTTGGCCTATCAGTTTTTGTGATTTTTTGTGGACTACTACTTCCTTTTACAATAGGGGAGCCACCCTACCCCTGAGCCTGGTCTAGCCCCATTGTAGGAATGTTTCTGTGTCTTGTGGATTCTACACTGTAATTTTTTCCAGTCCTGACACCATTGTGCTACCAGGATTGGGCACTTTTTTTATCCTGGGACTTGTGCTCCTAGAAATCTTTTTTATTTTGTAACCTACTTCTGTCCCTGATATATGCAATATAAAATACAGTCTATATATCAGCATAATCTTGGTGAGATTTTATGGAAAACAGTGTCCACCTCATGAAGGTACTCACCAAGACCTGAGGATGAATTAAATACCAGCAATACTACTCTCATTTGCTTGTTGATTTATTATCTCTCCATTCAGACCCTTGTTTTCTGAATGGTTGTTACTATAATCCCTAAGTGAGTGCATCCAAAATGTCACTCTCTTTCCTTATTTCACTCCCCTCTGTTTCAACATAATTTCTTTCCACATAGATTTGTAGTATTCTGCTTGAGTATGTGTGTGTACACACACACACACATATATATATATATATATATATATATATATATATATATATATATATGGGGTCTACTACATTTGACTGAAAATGAAATCAGTGGGATCACTTCACTGAAAACTCATTTGACTGAAACTCATTTCGTTGAAAGTTATATATGGCCTTTTCCCCACTATAGTGCAATCCTGGAGTTAGTATATATATTAAGGGGGGTGTGGGGGCACAGCCCCCCACATATTATAAACATTTTAAACTATACACATTGATACTTACAAGTGCAATGAATAACTGTTTCCAGAAGAGAATATATAACCAACATATGAAAACAAAACAATGTTCTGTGCCTCACCAAAGTCCAGTCAAATAAACCAAAGTAATTATCCAAAAACCAATAAGACTGGACACTGCTCGAAAACCAACTCCTTCTGTTTATTAAAAATAGGTACACAAATGATGAGCGCTTTCAGGCCTCTGCTTTGTCTGATGAAGGGCAGAGGCTCGAAAGCGCTCATCATTGTGTGCTTTGTGCAGACGAAAGCGCTCATGTTGTTGGATTTATCGAAATACTTGTGATTAAAGAATTTGTTCTTGTCTGCTAGTACGGAACTTTTGTTTTTGTACTGTTTGCTAATGTAGTCCATCACCAGTATGAATAGCAGTGGGCTCAGGGCTGAACCCTGATGTACACCCACACCCACTGGGAACCCCTCTGTGAGGCCAAACACTGTTCGTACTTGAGTCATTTGGTCCTTGTAAATAGCTTCCACTAATTCTACCAATGTTTGTGGGACTTCAAACCACTGCAGTACTTCCAGATCAGCTTTCTTGGGACCTTGTTATATGCTTTATCCAAGTCTAGGAATGCCCAGTTGGGCTCTCTCCTCATCTCTAGCTTCTTCTAAAGTATCTGTCTCAATGCAAATATCGGGTCAATTGTGCTGCATCCTGATCTGAATCCAAACTGCTCATCTCCCACCTTACATTCTACTACTCTGTGTATCCGTTTATCAATCACCCTCTCCAGACCTTTCATGCAATGTGATAGGAGTTTGATGCATCTGTACTGTCCACAGTTGTGTATGTCCCCTATGTTCTTGTACACTGGCGCAAGTATGCTTATTCTTCAGTCATCTGGGATATGCCTTTCTCTCCACACTGCTTTTAGTACCCTCAGAAGCCATTTCTCCTCTGTCTCACCCAGCATCTTTATCATATCTGCTGTGACCTCATATGAGCCTGCTGCATTCCCTGACTTCATCTTCCTTAGCGCTGTTCTTACTTCTTCGAGGGTGGGCTCCTCTTCTTCTCTCATTGTAGGCTGTTTCTGGGTTAGTACAGCTTCTGTGGTGTTTTCTTCATTCAGAAGCTGCTGAAAATACTCCTTCCATCTGCCTTTGATGTCCTCTGGGCTGGTGAGCAGGTTGTTGTTGGCATCCCTTATGAAGGGTGTCTGACTGTCTTCTTTATCTTTCTGTCTTTGCCTTGCAACCTGATATAGTTTCTTTGTGCCCTTTACTGAGTCACTTTCCAGAAGTTGGTACAGTGCCTCCAATACCCTCTTCTTTGCTATTGCAATTTTTTTCTTAGCTTCTTTGTTAGCCACCCAATAGTCCTTCCTAGCCTGGGCAGTCTTTTCTGTCTCCCACTTCTTCCTACACTCCTTTTTTCTTTTGATGACTTCCTGGACTTCTACATTCTACCAGCAGCTTTCCTTATGTACCTTATTTCCATACCTGGCTCGGCCACATATCTTTTCTGTACTCCTAACACATGCTGTTTTTAGGCGCTGCCATTCTTCTTCAACTACACCTATTTCCTCCTTTTGTTGGGGTGTTAGAGCCCTGGGTAATTCCTTGAACTGTTGTACTTTCTCTCCAGTCAACTTCCAGGTCTTTAGCCTGGTCTCTGTTGACCTTAGAGCCTTCTCTGACCACTTCTTGTGGCTGATTGTGGCAACTAGTGGTTTATGCTGTGGGCTGACTGTTTCACTGGGGATGACTTTGCAATCATGGATTCTGTCCCAGTGCCTTTTTCTTACTAGGAGGAAGTCTACCTGAGTTGCATGTTGGCTACTCTTGTATGTGATCTTGTGACTGTCTCTCTTTCTGAACCATGTGTTGGCTACTATCAAGCCATTTGCCAGACAGAAGTCTAGAATGGCTTCTCCTTCTTTATTCCTGTTGTTGCTTCACCCATGTTGACCCAGGCAGTCCTCATATCCTGTTCTGTCTGTCCCAATATGTGCATTCAAGTCACCCATTATCAACACCAATTCATGTTGTCTTGCTTTATCTAGTAGGTCCTGCAACTGCTATCTGAATGCACTCTTTTCCTCACTATCACAACCCTGCTGTGGGGCATAGGCTGAGATTGTGAATACTGCCCTATCATTACACTGAAGTCTGACTGCCATGAGTCTGTCATTAATTCTGATGATATCCCTTACTGCCTTCTGAAGCATCACTCTCACCACAATTCCTACACAATTTCTAGCCTGCCCTCCAACTGAGTAGCAGACTCTGGATCCCAAGCCAAGTGGCTTTGCTGCACTGCCCTTCCATCTCATCTCCTGGATACATAGGATGTCCAGCCTCCTCCTTTTCATCATATCATCCACTTCCAAGCTGCATCCTGTCAGTGAACCTACATTAAGGGAAACAATTCTCAGTTCATGTTTGGCAGGTTGGTTGGTTGGTTTTATGCCCAGTTTTCGCTCAACAGAGCTATCCCAGGTAACTCAGGTTGGGCAACTAAACACCGGCCAGCCAATAGCTTATTGACCCAGGGCTGCTGGGATTTATGGTGGGAACACACTGGCCAATAGGGGCACATATACCCCTCCCATCATTAGCATAGTTGCCTGGCATGGGTCAGAGTAGGCCAGGTCCTCAACCCACTTATCACCGGTAACTACCCATGCCCATTTTTGGCGACATTAGTCAACATGACCGAATCACCTAGAGCCATATTTTACACCATCGAGTGGATAGCCCTGCCATGGTGCAGTCTGTGATCCGTGTTCTCCTATCGTGAGGATACTGCACACCACAGTAGATGCCCAAAGCAGTTGGTCTGTACAACTCTTCCCCCTATAAGGTACCATGTAGAGTCTGTGCTACTGCCCACAGCTCCATTCATTGGTGAGTTTGAGATGGAAACACTCAGCATGTTTTTCAGGCATGGGAGAAACCTCATGGAGACACAGGGAAAACATGCAAACTCCAAACAGGCATTGGTCGAAGGTCAGGATTGAACCTTGTACTTTGCATCTTCCATTATTATCTTTTTTTTCCTCTTCTATCACTATTGGAGCTCCTCTTGCAATTAATATAAGTACTCCTGTTTTCCTTTGCCACAGATATTCTGCTGAATAACCATCCTGAAAAACCTTTCTTTATCAAATTCACATGTTCAGTTCTTTCCAGATGTGTCTCCTGTAGCATAGCTATTTGCACTCTACATTTTGCAATATAGTTTACTACTCTTTCTTTTTTATATTTATCTGTAAGACCATTCAGATTGAAAGGCATTACAGAAAGCATAATTTTCTTATATAGTTATTATTACCACTTTTTATATATAACTGCTCTTTTGCCAAATGTCTAGTTCCAACTTTTATGTTACATGTATATTCTGTTTGGCAGGTTGGTCTTTTATACAGTTGTTTCATTTCATATCCATTTGCGCCTATGTCACATCTTACATAACTTTTTGTGTTTTAAAAGTCCTTAAACAGAATAACCTCCCCCTCCAAAAAAAATCCTAAAACCTATGAACTTAACAATAACACACAAAACTATGTACATCTTTAAATATTGAAGTTTTTGCTTCCTAATACAAACATAAGTTCTAAGTTGATAGCTACACAGACAGGCTAAAGTTAACCAAAAAGAAAGGCTAGACATGCTAAGATGCATGGTACAACCTGTGCTATTAGTAATTGCTATTTGATTTTGTATATATTTAAAACTCTCCCAGTTAAGAACACACTTGAATGCTTGCAGTAAACACTTTCTCCAAGCCATTTCTCTTTATCAGATTGTCTTCTAGTGACATGCAAACCAGACACAAAACTATTAAGGGTACACTGTTTATCAGAAAAAAAGGCCTTAAAATATTCAATATTCTTTTTCATTTACATGGTTTGTAATAAACTTGTTACTGGTAACACCTAAATTTTCTAGCCAGTCATTTCCCTATGCAAGCATGAGAAAAAGCACACTGATATTTATTTTGTCATACTCTCTTAATCAGACCCTTCCATCCCCCCCCCCCATCTCCCCCCTCTTCATTTTTTTCATTGCAGTGCCTACATTTCTCAAAAATGAACAAAGAAAAAGAGAGAAGGGTGAGCAAGAAGAAAAAGCACCTATTTATATTAGTATACCCATTGCATAAAAAAAACTGAGACAACTTTACTTCATCTAATTGGTTTTGTATTATCTTTAAAGCTGTCACACCTGGGGAAAACCCCTGATTGTTGTCAGGGAACATTATGTCCTAGTCAGTTTCTCTGTTCTTTTTACTTCTTTTCCCTCAGCCAATCCCCTTCCACCAGACTGTCTCTAGTTTCTCTTTATCAGATTGTCTCCATGGAGGCATGGAGACCAGCTGCATAAATATTACTTAGTATACATATTTGCAAGTGCTAGAAAAAAGGTCTTATATATTCAATATTGTTTTTCATTTACATACTCTCTGTCTTAAAACAAAGGTCCTTAATCAGTCATTTCCCCATGCAAGAATGAAAAAAGCACATTAATTTGAATTGTGTCATGCCCCCTTAACCAGGCTCTCTGTTTACATTTTTTATCATTACATTGCCTATGTTTTTTAAAACTGCACAACAAGAAAAAGAGAAAAGGAGAGAAAAATAAAAACACCAGTTTACAATCCCAAAAATAGCATAGTAAAGAAAACCATGCAACACAGATACAGTACAATTAAGAAAAGAAAGTGTTTTCTTTACTTACAGTTAGCATTCTCCCCTCTCTTAGCCTCCCCAAAGCATTTTTCTGAACATTAATGACATGAAGGAGGGCATGTACTTTAGAGTCCTCCACTCAGCAAACAAATTTTGAAGAAGTCCAATATTTCCAGAATTTCCTGCGCTGTCATATTTTACAAATATAATAATTGCATTGTAATCCCACATTAAGTTACTGATTTTACTACTGTTCTTCTCCATCACCCAAATCCTGTCTCTGCTTCATTTCCAACATACATTTGATTCTTCTAGTCAACTATCATCCTCCATTCCTTCTCTCCAATATTTTCTGTTGAAATACTGGAAAAGGTTTCACAGGTGCAGTCTGTCTCTGTGGTCTTTATTATCAGAGGAACAGGAAGCCAAATCTCCTTCTGTTTCACAGCTCAGTTTTTGTTGGACAAACTTTTGCATTTCCTCCTTAGCATGCACTTCATCAAAAATGATTTTGCCCCTCCAGGGAAGAATACCTTGAAGACAGCTGTATACAACAATTTGAATCTCACACCTGCATCTTGACATTCTCTGAATAGAGGAATGAATTTACTTCTCTTTTGCCTGGTGTACAATGAGTAATCATTCTCCACCTACACTCTACTGTCTCCTACTTTTAGTATTTTGTCCTTCTGCCACAGTTTTGATAAAATCAACTCTTTCTGTTGGTAGTATTGCATCCTTACTATTAAAGTTCTAGGTTGCTTTCTTATAGCTAGATTTGGAGCATACATACAATGTGCCCATTCAACTAATAAGTCCTGCTGTGGAATACCAGTCCAGTTGCTTATTTGTGCTTTCATAAATGTAATGCAGTCTGTTCCTTCCAGCTTCTCTGGTATAGCTGAGAATCTCAAGTTTTCCCTATGTGCTCTGTCCTCTAATTCTACTATTTTTTGAAACATCTCTTCCTAAGCAGTGTCATATTTAGCCAGCCTTTTCTTCATTTCAACCTCCAATTTTTATAGCTTTATCATTTCATCTGAATATCTGTCTAAAGCTTCTTCCATTTGTTCCAGCCTTTTGTTGTTTATGTTGAAATACTCATCAGTTTTTGTTTATTTTAACCAGTTATGTATGCAGTTGTCTTATATCACCCTGTAGGTTATTGGAGGTCATGTATGAAGGTTGCATTACTTTTAGCTGAACAGCTGCAGAACTCTCCCTAGTCAGTGTTTCTTCCTCACTTTTTGTAGCTGATTTTTTCCACATCTTCTGTATTTCTTTATTCCTGCCATCCAGGCAGTATACTTAGTAGCCAGTTACTGAAATTCACCCATAAACACAAGTCTACTGGCATTCTCTGCTTAGTTTCTGTGTTTACACTGGGAGAATAAAAAAAAAATACAAAATCCACAGATGGTGTATATGCTTTATTTGTACCAGGTGAGCATCTGGTACCTTGGCATATCACCTTCAAGGATAGTTAATATGATGCACCACACAGCCAAAACTTTTTGCAGGAAATTACACCTCAGGGTGTTTTTTGATAAAATAAAATGCATGCTAACACTTTTAGTCATATGTCTGACAGTTTGGTAGAGCAATTGTTCAAAGATGAAGTAGATAATGAAGTTGACAATGCATTGATGAATATGTCAATTTATGATTATGATGACAATTTTGATGAAAAAGTAAATGAAAATATTGTACATTGCATGTTTGACACTGGTTATTCTAGATTTTTGGTTCCCCCATCGGATGTTAAAAGTTATTTTATGCCCCCTAAATGGTCAACAGCAGTGACTCTTTTTGAACAGGTGTTACTAAAAAATGTTGAATTTGCCCACAGTAAATTTGTCAAGTGTAAACCAAAGTTTAATCTTACACAGTTAGAGTAGTTAGAGTTAAGGAAGTTAAGAACAAGTTTGAATTAATTGTTTTTTAGAGAGGCTGATAAAGGGGGTAATTGGGTCATTATGTCAAGAAATCAGTATGATGGGATGGTTAATGTATTATTAAATAAAGAAGAAGATTATGTTGTGTTATCTAATAATCATGTAAATGAATATAACAGTGAGTTAATTGAGATTTTGGAAAGAGGAGAAAGGTTGGGTCTTTTATCTGGAGAAGATGTTAAAAAATGATAATTAAGGACCCCCATGATCCTCATTTTTATGCCATACCCAAAATACATAAAAATTTGACTAACCCCCCACCGGGAGACCGATAGTCTCTGGTATCTACTCTTTTGTGTATAATGTGGCAATTTATATAGATTCAGTGTTGAAACAATATTTACCTAGGATATCATCTCATATAAAAAACACTCAGGATATTTGTAAAATTGTTTCTAATATTAAATGGCAGGCAGAGTACTATTGGGCTACAGTAAATGTGAGTTCCTTATATACATCCATACAACATAGGCATGGTTTGGAAGCAGTCCAGGATGTGATGGGAGAGGGCCCAAAGACAGCTTTTGTCATTAGGATATTGGAAGTTTGTTTAACTCATAATTACTTTAAGTATAAAGACAGGATATATTTACAGAAGAAAGGAACAGCAATCGTATACACCCAGTTATGCTGTGTTATACATGGGCTTTTTTGAAAAGTTGTTCATGTATAATACTAACTTTTGGAAGACAAAAGTAATATGTTATAAGAGATTTATCAATGATCTCTTTTTTATTTGTAAGGGCCAGCCATCAGAATTTGAAGAATTTATTTCAGAAGTGAATGGTAATTTTCATGGACTCATATTTACCATGTCTATGGGTAATGTTAAGATTCAGTTTTTGGATGTTGAATTTTATGTAGGGAATGATTATACTATCCAATTTAGACCATTTAGGAAAGCAACATCAGTAAACAATTTTTTGTTTGCAGAAAGCATTTATTGAATTCGCTCCCAGTAGGAGAATTTAGGCAGATTTATAGGAATACATCTGAAGAAGGGTATAAAGAGCAATTCCTCATAAAAACTAAAGATAGGTTATTACAAAGAGGTTATGATAAAATTTTGTTGGATGAAGGGATACATCAGGTATTGTGTGGTGAAATGAGTAATACCAGGAAAAAAGAGTATGTAAGTAGTAATTTGAAGTTCAGTAGTGCAGTGAAAGAGTTATTCTTTGTATCTAAATATTCACCATTGTCTAATATAATGAGGAATTTGATATAAGAACTATGGCACATTGTGTGTTTAGATCACACGGTGGGTGATTTATTTCCTGGGTTTATTAGGTTTTCCTATGGGAGATACCTTAATATGAAGGAACTGCTAAACAGACCACTTTGGGACAAAGAAAATACTGGGGTAGGAACATATAGTTGTGGAAGATGTAAGGTTTGCAAGTTTGTAAAAAATCTCTCAGGTACTTTAATCAATGGTAAGAAATTTGAAAACTATTATAGATTTTTTTGCAATTCCTGCATGGTTGTATACATAATCGAGTGTGGATGCAATCCGGTTAAGTGGTATATTGGTCAGACAAAGGGGGCAGTAAAAGTTAGAATTCTAGAACATTTGGGGGATATTAGAAATCAGAATTTTAATAGTCTGGTGGGAGAACATTTTTGCAGGTTTCATGGGGGTAACTATGATACTTTCTTTTTTAGTGTACTTGCCAGTCCTAGCAACATCAGAGGTAGTGACTTAAAGTATAGGTTATTAAGTTTGGAAAGCAGACTAATTTTAAATTATGGTATCCTATACCCTAGGGGTTTAAATTTGGAGGCAAACATTACCATCATATAAATGTTTATATGGTATAATTAACTAAGAAATGTGTATAAACAATATTCATGTTAGTGTTATATTAATATTAATATTGGTAATATATTTTTTGATGTTCTATGATATGTGTAGTCCCTTTAAAATGCTCAAAATGTTTAAAATGTTTAAGTAATTTCAAATGTAGAAGTTAGTTTAAAATGCAGAAATCACTTTAAAATGCACAAGTCTTTTGTATAATTGATTAATTAATGGTTCACCTGGTATAAAGTATATGTGTGGTGCATCATATTAACTATTCTTGAAGGCGATATGCCGAGGTACCAGATGCTCACTTGGTACAAATAAAGCATATACACCATCTGTGTATTTTGTGTTTTTTTTTTTATTTTTTTTATTTTAATTTTCAGATCTTCTGGTTTCACACTAGGAAAACCAGAAACAAGCTGTTACTCAGTGTGCAGCCATCTTGGAGCTCCCAATTTGGTTTAGACTTTGATTTCCATTTTCTAGTAATTGCTTTTTGGCAGCCATTATAATTAGATCCAGCAATGTCTTACTAAGTCTAGGCAATTCCAATTCTGTATCATCGCTTAAAAAAACATTTTTTTAGTTACACCCATTGCTCACCCAGCACCTCCGATAGAGCAGTCTGCAGGGAATCTTTAAAGTATGCCAACTCATTGCATTTCCAGAAAATATGTTCCCAGTTAGCTCTTTCTTTCCCATCACACTGCCAACATTGCTATCTACCTCAGGAAAAAATCTTTGGAGTCTACTTGCATATTTGGGAGTTATACATATATCGCTCATTGCTTCTTTGTGAATTGTTTATCCATTTTCTCTTCCCAATCCTTTCTAACCTCCTCTGATTGATTTTTAGAGTTATCATGCAATATTGTGTACACTCTACTAATTATTCCTTTCTTAACAGCAACTTCTGTTCTGGATTCTACTAAAAACTCTATCAAACTCTACTCTAGCAAAACTTCTACTAAAACATTCATTTAGGACCCCTCTATTTCTGTCTCTTTGCCTATACTCTGATATCAAGTCCTTGAAAGGGAAAGCAGTCTCTAACCTGCAGTCCAGATAAGTTCTTGGCATCTTCCCATTCTATTACCTTTCCCTCTAGTTATTTGCTTTCAATACTTTGGTTCCTTTGCCAGTTTTCTCCAATAAATTCCAGCCCCCTCTTGCATATTGTCTGTATCCCTAATTATAGTCATCCCTATTGACATATTCTCCTTTCTCCATTCCTGTGTTGGGATTGTTCTTAGAATACTTTCTGCTACTTTATGAATATAATATTCTGTATGATTATTGTTATTGTCCTTAAAAGTCTGCATCCAACATCTCAGTCTTTCCTTGTTTCTCAAGCTCCCCCATGTGATCATCATCACCTCTTTCCACTTTGAATTATAGTTTTCTGCTTGTGCTATGTATAGGAGCCTTAACTGTGTTGCTCTGAAATAACCCTTCAAATCAGATAATCCCACTCCACCCTGTTCTTTTGGAAGACTAAGCTTATCCCATTTGACTCTTGCCATCTTCGCCTCCCAGATAAAATCCTTCAGCTCTTTATTAATTGCTATCTACAACTTCTCCTCTGGTTGATAAAAATATGCATGACCCATGTATAGGACTAAAGGGACTAAAACATTTTAACTGCTTGTATCTTACTATTGATATCCGTATAACAGAGCTTCCATTTTCTTAGGTTTTTGTGTTATATTTTGTTTAGTGTCTTCCCACGTATCCATAGCTGCCATACCAGAATCATTTTAATTCATACTTCTAAATACTTCATTTTTCTCATGTTCCAATAAGTATGGATATCCCTGAACCAATTTGTATGTGGGTACATAATTTACTACTATTGCCTTTGTTTTAGATTCATTCATTTTGCATCCTAAAAAGATTTGAAACTGTTTCAGTGTGTTCCACAGCACTGTAATGTCCCTTACTGGTTTCATCAGGTATAAAATAATGTCATCTACAAATAGAGCCAGCTTTTCTTGACTACGATATCAGTTATATCCTTGAATTTCTGAGTCCCTTATTTTCTTTGCCATTGATTATAAATATAATGCAAATAACAAAGGGAAGAGAGGACATCCCTGTGTGATTCCTCTGCTCAAGCAGAGATCTTCAGAGAAGAACCCACCCACTTTAATTTTCACCTGTGATTCTTCATATATCCTAGTAATCAACCTTATAATTTTATCAGGCATCCCCATTGCTCTGCTCATAAAGTTCCAGCTTACTCTGTCATATGCTTTCTCTGCATCAAGATCCACGAACAACAGTGGTATTTTATTGCATTCTCCTTCCATCTGAACCATCAGTGTTCTGTTAATGTTGTCAGATGTCATAAACACTTTATAATCATGGTTTAGTATTGAAATGGGCCTGTATGAAGCTGGATCTGATAGATCTTTACCCTTTTTAGGTATTACAGCTACCACTGCTTTCTTTCAGGATGTTGGTACTTCTCCTCTTAAATACTGTTAAACAAAACCTTCCAGATCTTTATCAATTTTCCCCTCCTAACTTACAAACCTCCACAGGAATGTCATCTATTCCTGGGGAGTTTCGCGTAGACTGGTTATACTCATCATTTTTTCTCATTTCTTGTTGGTGATTGAGCCTTCTCTACCTCTAACATTGGAATATTTCATTCTTTCATAAACATTTCCATTTGTACCTTTTCTTGATTTCCATATTTCTCTGATTTATATAGACTTTCATAGAATTTCCAGAATATTAGGTCTTTGCCCTCTTTGAGTACTACAGCCACAACTTTCTTCCAAAATGCTGGTCTTGTCCTTCCTTTTAAAATATTGTTAAACAAAACCTTTCAGATCTTTACCACTTTTCCCCTCCAATTTCTAAGCTTTCATTGGAATATCATCTATTCCTGGGGACTTTGCTGTTGAATAATTATCTATTACATTTTTTTATCTTATACCCTCCCATATTAGCTATTAACTGTTGAGCCTCATCTTCATCTAACTTTGGCATATTTAAATCTTCCATAAATATTTCCATTTTTTTGTCTTTTCTTGTTTCCCAATTCCTCTGCTCTGTGTCCCAGTCTCATTTAGTTTGGCAATACCCTTCTCTATTTTCTGTTGCCTAAGTTGTTGTGCAAAGGGGTTTTATGCTCTGTAGTTATTATAAAAAATACTTGCTTAATAGCCACCTTTCTAAACTCATACATAGTAACAAAATACTCCCTTAATTTTCCTTTAGCCCTCAATAATTGCTCCCCTTCTTGTTCAGTAAGATTCTCTTTCATCTCCAATGCTTTACCCTTTGATAATCTGTCAAAACAATTCCTTCTATTTCTTTCTCATGCTTCTTTCTCTCTCTCTCTCTCTCTTATTTCTTCCATATTTTTAAACTCCGTTTTTCATTTTTCCCACTCCATAGCTTTCCCTTCTGAAGAAATCTGTACATTTCTTAACACCTCTTAAATTGGTATCACTAGCCATTCCTTAAAATTCTCTGTTTTTAAATAGGTAAGCAAGAAAGTGCTGCTGTCTAATTTTAGTTAAATAATCTACATCTATATCTTAGTCTTTATTGGTGCATGGTTTGAAATTATTTAAATTTTCGATGAAATGCCCATGATCCTGTGAAATATAGTTTCTGTCCAGGCTAGCCCAGTTATTGTACTTTGGAAAATAATATGTAAATCCTATCTGGATTCCTGCTAGTAAAATCATCTATTCTAAATATTCTCATATTCTTAAGAAATCAACCCTATTTTGTTATATTTTCCATTCTAGATTCCACTGATATATCTTCACTATTGAATATCAGATTCCAGTCCCCACCCATGAATAATATTCCCTGCTGGAAGCTGATTACTTCTCCAATAATTCTCTTAGGCTCCTTAATATTTGTTTTAGATGGAATAGAAATACATGTCAAAGTAATGCTCTTCCTTGCTGATAACCCCATATTACCACACATCTATCCTTGTTGTATTTCTTCCTCTTCTTGTCTTTCACTATTGGATTTAATCTTGCAATCAGTATAAGTAACCCCATTTGGATATATATTATATATTCGAACTTTCAAAACTTCGAACCTCATATGTTGGACAACATATGAGTGAAGTTTGAAATTACAAAAATATAATAAAAAAAATTTAAAAAAAACATACCCGAACGCTCTGAGCAGGGGGGAAAACCCCTCTGCACCCCCACACTCCCACTACTTAAATATACCAACTCCAAGATTGCACTTCAGTGCAGAAAAGGGAAATTTTCCCATTTTGCACCATACGGAGCCGTTGCTTTTAACCTTCAAACTTTTCAAAGTTCGATCATATGGTGTTGAACATATGACATTCAAACTTTGAAAAGTTTGAATAATTAATAGGGACCCACCCCATTTTCTTTGTCCCTGATACTTTACTAAATAACCATTCTGAAACCCTTTCTTTGCCAAATTTACATGCTCATTTATCTCTGTGTCTCCTCTAACATTGCAATGTATAGCCTCTACTTCTTAATACAATTCAGTACTCTTTGTATCTTGTCCATACCTATAATTTAATTTGCATTCCATCATATGACTGCAAAGGCAAGGCAATCATTCTGAAAAGATGATATTACTTTCACATATACTACATGACAGTTTTTTTGAATGTATATTTCCAACTTGCAAATTATAAACACATATTAATGTTTAGCAGGCTGATCTTATACACAATTTCAGTTTCTCACATCTGCTTAAACTCATGTCACATTTCCAAAACCTTTTCTTCAATAAAAGCATTCAAAAATAAAAGACTATGTACATTCTCATTTTAATTTCTCAACCTATTTTAACCCACAGCAAACACATACAACTATATTACATTTTCCAGAAAGGAAAGTTACCCCTCATATATAGACAGATGACACTGACAGACATCTACACCCACAGTCTTCACCCATTCTAAAGCTAAGTTAATTATGCTGAAAACATATGTTAGAGCCTGTGTTCCATTTTGCACTAACACCATCCTTTCTTATTCCAACTCAACTTCCTAGATGTAAAAAAAACACTTGCATACACCAACTGATTTTAGCCTTTAGAAAAAGTGCCCTGGATACATTAAATTAACAGATTTTGCGTTATTATGATTTATACTACATTGTTTTTTATTACTAGGAGTACATCTGGTTTTATTCCATGCTGTGTGGCAGACTTCATTTATTGTCAATGATCTCTTTGCTGCTTATCCTGTAAGTAATAGAAAAAACATACAAAGGAGCCAAAAGTTTTGACTGCCAAAAAATTGCTTTACTGGTGCCTCCTTGTACCTCGGCTACTGCCTTCAAGGGATAATTGCTCACACCAAATGCAGTCTTTTTTTACAAAATGCTTAATTGGCACATTACATTGATTCACTTGACATTACTTACCATTAAAGTGTTAGTGCAAAACATGAAACCTACAACTACAATGTTATACATTCCTGTCCTGACCAAAAGAAATTATAAACATTTAAAGATTAAGATTTAATTCCAATTTATAATAAATTTTGTTTCCATTCATAACAGATTAAGGAGAGTTTCCACAGGTTGCTATCCATGTAGAAAATGTAAGATATGTAACAGGGTAAAGAACTTAAATGGCACCAGAATCAATAATAGAGTTTACAAAACAGTTAATAGGTTTAACTGTGGCACATATGGGGTGGTTTATATTATTGGATGTGGTTGTACTCCCATCAGATGGTATATAGGAGAAACAAAAAGGGCAGTTAAAAACATATTATGGTACATTTGGGGGATGTAAGACATTATAGAATGGAAAGTCCAATGGCCCAACATTTTCATTTAGTACATGGAGGGTCTGATGCCAGTTTATTCTTTAGTGTCTTGGCCATGGCCAATTGCATACAAGGGGATGTTTTTACCCTTAATCAATGTCCTCTTTGTGTTTTCTTCTATTACTTTCATTTGGTTATTTATGTTTTCTCCTTTAAGTACTGATTTCAGTGTTTGTCCATATAGATGGCTCATAGGTCTTCATTCAGCCATTTCCTAATCAATTGCCTCTGCTTACAGACACAGCATTTCCCATTGCAGAGCTCTGCTGGTAGATTAAAAAAGACCAGCTAATGTTTTCATAATTGCATAACATAACTCATCTCAAATACCGTAGAAATATAATTTTATATGATTTATTGTTTACTTCAACTTGTATGTATAGCAACAAGGGGGGCATTGTAATTTAATGCACTGACATGATCAGTTCACTTCAATTTCTTCATCTTATCAGCACAAGATCCCAACATCATGTTGCGTATATCTAACCTTTAGCTTGTAATAGTATAATCCTCAGATATATAACAGTTGGGGGTATTCCTAATTGAACTATTTAAGCACTCTTTCGTATGCAGAGAGGGTAGACAAATGCAGTAGGGGTAGGTGCTGGGAAAGTTTACTTTTAAATGGAGAATTGCAATGGCAGATTTTACTGAGTCCTGAAGTCCCACTTAGTTTGAATGAATATGTGTCTATTGCACCTATTGTAAAAACAAGGCATAACAGGCTGATCAAATAGCCAATCATATGTCATGAATTTTGATTAAGTTGTTTCTACAGGAAAAGAAAGTGATAAATAAATTGTGTTTCTCTTTACATTTCCTGTGGACTGGTGTTTTTTCTTACATTAACCAACATTCACTGACAAGACTCCCATCTCACATCTAAAGTACCTCTGCATATTTTTACAGAGTAACATAGAGCTTACTTCAAGAAATGTATTACACATATATTACTAAAAGGAAAAAAACTTTTTTAATAAGAGTTACATCTTCCTTTCCTTTATTATCCTTCTAAATTTTAATGGCAAAGTGGGAAATTATCTGAAGCAACAAAAGTTGAAACAAACTAAGATAAATAAAACAAAATCCACGTCAGCAGAACAAGTTATTGCAGGATGCTTATACACTGTCTAGCATCAATGAATTGAATGCAGCGTATAGGTGCATCCATGTTTTCATGAATGATTTGTTTTTAGAAAATGTTATAGAACAAGATGTGTTGAAATATTTGACTGTTTCATTCCCTAAGATTCCAACAGTTTTCGGATTACCCAAGATCCATAAAGATGTGTACAACCCTCCCATGAGGCTATTGGTTAATGCTAGGGGTTCAATCACTTACCCGATAGCCAAATACGTGGACAACATATTGAAAAAAATACGTTGAAAAGGAAACACACATTTGTAAAGATTCTTGGGCTTTTTTAAAAGCCATGGGTGCTTTAGAATTCAAGAGAGGTCATAGATTTTTGACAATAGATGTAAAAGACCTTTATACGTCTATCCCTCATGCTACAGGGATTGACTGGGTCACTGACCGTTTATTGCATCATAACGCTAGCAGTGTAGAAATCAGATTGGTGCAGGAATTGTTAAGACATCATCTTGAAGTATAACTTTGTAACATTTGGGGGAGAGCTATATTTACAGAAGAGTGGTGTAGCCATGGGCTCACCAGTAGGGGCCAGTTTTGCTAACATCGTAATGGCCGAATGGGAACACATATATATGTTTGGTAATCGCAATGGTCAGTTCAAAATTGATTTTTACACCAGATTTTTGGACAACATTTTTATATTGACAGAAGGTTCAATTAATGATGTGGGGACTTTCATGGACCATCTCAATTCCAGTACGTCTTTTTTGAATTTTACATTTGTAGAGTCTGATTCTAGAATTTCTTATCTGGATGCAGACTTATACAAAGATATCTCTGCTGGTAGCTTTAAGGCCAAAATATTTCGTAAGAGTTCCTATTCTAACACCATGTTACACTTTACTAGTGCCCACCCTGGGCACCAAAAAAGAGGGGTAGTCAAGGGGCAACTTGTGCGCGCCGCTCGAATGGTAACTGACGATGAGCCCTTTTTAGAAGAATGTGAGTTTATTAAGGGATTGTTTCTACACAGAGGTTACCCAGACAAGTTTATTCATGACCTGGTTACAGAGGTCCAGACTAAAAGGTACGGGGGTGTTTATAAACCTATTTTACAAAGCAGTTTGTTCACAAGTTGTCCACTAGAACATTCACCCCCAGTCATGCCTGAAGTCTTTGTAGACAACAAGAAAGTAGACACTTCTATTTCTTTCATTACTAATTATAGTGCTGAGATTCACTTAATCAAGGAGGTGTTTGTCAAGAACTAGAGTATTTTCTGTTGTGACGATGCCTTACAAGCCAGGTTTGGTACTTTGCCTAGTTTTATATACAGGAGGGGTGATAACCTCAAACGGATACTAGAAACAAAAAAGGACACTTGTGTTAGATTAGAGGACACTTTTAAATGTGAGAGTTGCAACATGTGCAGGCACATTGCCACTGGTTCAAGATTCAAAATTGCTGGGTCTTCTTTCTCCACTGTTGGTAGATTCAACTGTAAATCTCGATCGTTCGTTTATTTAGCTTGCTGCCAGTCTTGCCCAGCATTTTATGTGGGCAAGACTGACAGAGGTTTTAATGAAAGAATCTATGAGCACTTATATTGTATTAGGAAAAACAAGTGTGAAAACGCTTTGGCAAAACATGTTAATGACCACCCTCAGCATAGTTTTACTTTTAGGGTGTTAGGACAGGTTCCCTTTGACATCAGGGGGGATCCTTTCCAACTATTATTAGAGTGATTATTAGAAGTGATTTGGCAGCTGAAACTTTGTTCATATAGACCCCCAGGTCTCAACGACAGAGTGAGTTTAACTTGCATTTTGAAACTTAGAAGTATGCAGAGGTAATTTTATTATTATTTTTTTTTGCATTCTTCATCTATGACTTATTATTTTTTATGTTTTACTTCTTACTTTTCGTCATCAAATCAGTTCCATTTATTATGTTTCATTTTTCTTGGTTTTAAACATTTTATGTTTAGACACATTTTCATTGACAATTTTTATTTTATTTTGGTTAGTTGTTTGATTTCAAAACACAATTTGTAAAGACCTGACTTTTGTATGCAGTAGCACTTTAAGAAGCTTTGAGATCAGCTTTTTCCCACATATTGATGTCAGCGAGTTTTAACCAGTTGGTTGGTCCATTCAAATGTACCATGTGTTGTTAATTGTGTATTTAAGGAGTTTTTTTTACATTTGTTACCTTTTGATGTTTGTCTGAAGAAGTTCAGTTTTCTTGAACGAAAAGTGGATGTTAATAAAACACTTAATATTGGACTCTTTGCTGCTGGTTCTGCTGATGTGGATTTTGTTTTATTTAAAGTGGGAAATTATAATAGTTTATAATTATAATAGTTTTACATAGACCACAAACTTCCATTCTTTTCTTTTCCTTCCTCTTTCTTAGTTCCTGCCACTTCTTGAGGAAGCACTGCACTCATAGCCAAACTGTATCTTATGAAAATGTCACTTTACAGTTTATAGGTTTATTTTTTAAATTCTTGCTTGCCCTCTTCTTCATCATCTTTATCACCCAACACCAGTCTCTGTTTCCAAGGTACTCCTGTTTTTTTCTCAAAAAAACTCTTCTGCTATGTTCTGCCACTCACTCATTTTCCTTTGTAACACTGGAAATGGTTTTACTGGAAATATTTATTGATAAGGTATGCCATTGTCAGAGAAATGAGAAACAGAATCCCCATTTACCTTGTTGTCTCACTTTTAGCTGGATTAGCATTTTTATTTCCTCCTTCAGTTATTTTGTATCCAAGATTGTCTTTGCTCCTTCAGAAGAAAAAAATATTCTGAAGACACCTGGATATAGCAGCTTAAGTATCATATCTGCCTCTCCTCAATGTTCTCTAATTGCAGGGATAAACTAGCTCTTCTTTTGTCTGGTGTAATGAAGAAAGCTGTGGTGTAGTCAGTTGATATTACTTTACTATTCTGCCACAGTTTTATCAGGAGCAGCATCATCTGCTGACATGACTGCATCTTTACTACTATAGGCCTTGGCTTCTTTCTTATGGCCAAAGCTGGAGCACAGACATGAAGTATCCTTTTCATTAGCAAATCTTGTTGTGGAATACCAGTCCAGTTACTTACTTGTACTTTCAGAAAATTAATGCAATCTTTTCCTTTCAATTTTTTTGTACAGCAGAAAATTTCAGGTGTCTTCTACGTAATCTGCATTCTAGTTCTACTTTTTTGAAACAGCTGTTCTTGAGAAGCCTTATATCCAGCCAGTTTCCCATCATTTCAACCTTTGACTTCTGCAGTTTTATCAGCTCGTCTGAATAGCTACTTAAAACTTCCGCTGTTCTTTCCAGTCTTTTGCCATTTGTCTTTATGTATTTCTCCATTGCCTCACTTATTTTAAACACCTCTGTATGCATTTGATTTATTTTACCAGTAAATTACTGGAAGCCATCTCCTGCACTCAGGCTAAAACCTGATTTGCTTTTTGCTGAACATCTACAAGACTCTTCACCACCAGAGTTTTTACTTCTCCTTCTTATAGTTGATTTGTATTACTTTCTTCAAGTTTTTCCACTGCTGACATCCAGAATGTGTAGTGACTAACCAGTAACTGAATTTTACCCAAATAAATAGTTTTTCTGGCTGTTTTCCAAAGCTTCTGTATTCACAATGGGAGTGCTCTAATCAACCTGTTGATAAATGTGCAGCCATCTTGGCAGTCCCACCCTACATTCAAAGCTAATTAAATAATATGAAACTCACAGGACACTCATGTGTGACTCTCTAAACTATTTTAAAGTTTTTTCTAATCCATCCATTAACTAGATTCCATATGCCTCAGTGATTTAACATAATTGATCAAGATTAACAGCATTGCAAACACTCTTAATACCACATACAATCATTCTTCCTTCTATTTCACCTCTTTTAATCTCATGCACAACCTATTTTGCCATAAATAGCATTTTCATACTATCCTTTACCATAATATCATACATAAATTATCGTATTGCCTCTTTAATAACTTTATTAAACATTTCCTGCTTAATAAACAAAATAATGTTATAACCAATGATACATGATGTGATTGGTCTTCAATTGTTTCAAACTTTTATCATCTTTATCCATATCAGTTTTATTAAACCTGTACTTATTACATCTGTAACTATACCATTTTTCAGCCATTCATACAGTTTACATAGAAAATCACTTTTTTCTACTTTTGATGCCTTTTTATATAAACTACAGTCTAAACCATCTTCTTCCTGTACTTAATAATTTTTTAAATGCTTTGAAATTTATTTCCACTTTCAAAAATTTTTTGCTACTATGTCTTGTATTTAAAACTCTAGCCTGAACTATCTCTTCCACTTTTTCTTTATACATCTTGCTTAAATATATTTGAACACTATCCACGATCTCTCTCTTTCCTCTCTGTTTTTCTTATTTTCTGTTTCTTTTTCCACGTCTGTTAATTCACATTCATATTCATTCTCACTAACTTGCCTAGCTAAGAATGGATTCACTTCTTCTTTTTATATCACACTTTTTTGCCTTTTTATCATAGTCATACTTTTAACTTATTAAATTCAAATGTCTCTATCTCTCAAGTAATTATATTTATCTCCTTGTCCTAAATTGTTCATTCTAATTCTTTGCATTTTTCTGCATATATTTTATGAAATCTATGCTTTTCTTTTTCTACCTCCTGATAAATAGATTTATTTTCTTTTTGTAAACTAGCCACAGTTTTGTCCAGTTGTCATAAAATTGTTACATATCCCTGTGACACTCATATAATTGCATTTTAACCTGTTTCAATTTTTTTTTATTTGGACAAAAATGCTAATCTCTATACTACATTGCTTTGTTTAAATATTTAATTTTTCTCCAAATACTAACCAAATCCCAACAAAATCTAACAACCCATTTATTATAGATCCATTGTGTGCTTCATTTAAAGAATATGAGTAGACCACAAAATCAAAATTTTAAACACTTTTATTGAGTTATCACTTAAGACATAGGCAATCATACATTTATATAAAAATGTTAAAATAATCCCAGCTCCAAACATTATACATCATATTTATTCTTTTGAAGAATTACCAACCATCGATTACATAAATTGTTCCATTCCTCCCTCCCCTTAAACCTCACTCCTCCTCCAAAACATTATCCTGCATGTCTTATTTCCACAATTTCCATTTTTCTATGAAATTTGCTCTACCCTTTTCCAAAGATCCAACTTCCAGTTCTTTTATCTTTGTCACAATATTCAATACTTCAAATATGTTTGATTTAGACTTTGATTTCCATTTTCTAGTAATTGCTTTTTTGGCAGCCACAGCATTTAAAAAAAGCTTTACTATGTATAGGCAATTCAGATTCTGTATCCTAGCTCAAAATCATTTCCTTAGTTACATCCAATTACTCACCCAATATTTCCGACAGAGTATTCTGTAGGGATTTTTTGAAGCCTGCCAACTCATTACATTCCCAAAACATTTATTCTCATTTACCTCTTTCTTCTCCATCACATGTCCAGTATTTGGCAATACCTGAGGAAAAAATCTTTGGACTCTGTCTAATCTTTCTGACTTAGTTGCATATTTTGGGAGACATACATATGTCATTCCATTATTTCTCTTCCCAATATTTTCTAACCTCCTCTGATTGGTTCCTTTAGATATTGTGCAATCTTTTATATGCTATACTGATTATTCATTTTTTTAACAGCAGATTCTGTTCTAGATTCATCTAAGAAGTCTACCAGAGGAGATCTTTTACTTAGGATTCCCCTATCTGTTTCTCTTTGCCTATACTCCAATATCAATCTGTGATAGGGAAGGCAGTCTCTAGCCTACACTCCAAATGTCTTCTTGGCCTCTTCCCATTTATTACCTTTCCCTCTCTAGTTATTTTACTCCCAATACCTTTGTTCGTTTGCCATTTCTTCCAGTAAATTCCACCCCTTCTTGCCTATTTTCTGTATCCCTGACTGCAGTCATCCTTACTGGAAAAATCTTTCTCCATTCTCATGTTGGCTAAGTTCTTAGAATACTTCCTGCTATTTTATGAATAGAATATTTTGTATGGCTGTTGTTATTCTCCTGAAGGACCTGCATCCAAAATCCCACTCTCTCTTTATTTTTTGAATTTCCCTCTGCTTCATCATCATTTCTTTCCACTCTGAATTATGGCTTTCTGCCTGCATTATGTATATAAGCCTTGTTCTATTGGAAGAATCAACTTATCCCACTCGATCCTTGCCCTTTCCCCTCCATTTTCTCTAGTAAATTCCAATCCTTCTTGCCTATTTTCTTTACCCCTAAATGCAGTCATCCTTATTGGCAAAATCTTCTTTCTCCATTCTCATGTTAGCTTAGTTTTACAATATTTTGTGTTACTTTATGAATATAGTATTCTGTATGGCTGTTATTCTCCTTAAGGATGTGTATCCATAATCCCACTCTCTCCTTATTTCTTGAATTTATTTCCCTCTGCTTCATCATCATCCCTTTCAACTCAGAACTATGTCTTTCTGCCTGCATTATGTATATGAGCCTAGTTCTATTAGAAGGATCAACTTATCCAACTTGACCCTTGTCCTTTCCCCTCCCAGATAAAATCTTTCAACACTTTATTAACAACTGTCCACAACCTCTCCTCTGTTTGATAAAAATATGCCTGACCTGCATATAAAACTAAAGGGGCCAACAACATTGCTTGTATCTTGTTATCCATATCCAAAAACAAGAGCTTCCAGTTTCTCAGTTTTTGTATTATCTTTTTAGTCTCTTCCCACATATCCTTAACTGCCATATCAGAATTCTTTTTAATTCATATTCCTAAATACTTCATTCTATCATGTCCCATAAATATGAATATTGCCAAACCAAGTCATATGTGGGTACATAGTTTACAGGTATAGTCTTTCCTTTACCTTCATTAAGTTTATCCCAAAAAGATTTGAAACTTTCTCAAAATGTTCCACAACACTGAGATGTGTCCTTTTCTGGTTTTATCAGGTACAAAATAACATTGTCTGCAAATAAATCCAACATTTATTGAATACCATACTAATTATATCCTTGCATTTCTGAGTCCCTTATTTTCTTTGCCAATGGCTCTAAATATATTGCACATAACAAAGGGGAAAATATGGCACCCTTGCCTAGTTCTTCTGTTCAGACACAACTTATCAGGGCAGAATGCTTCTATTTTAATTTTTGCCTCTGATCCCTCATATATCTTCCTAATTAATCCTATTATTTTATCATGGAATGAAAATGCTTCCATTGCCCTACTCATAAAGTCCCAGCTTACTCTATAAAATTCTTTCTCTGCATCAAAGCCCACCAACAACAGTAGCATTTTCTTACTTTCTGCTTCCCTCTGCATCATCATTGTACTTTTGTTGTCATCAAATGTTTGCCTCCACTCCACAAAACTACAGTGATCCATATTTATAAATGATGGCAACACCTTTGCCATTCTTTTAGCTATTATGGACATAAACGCTTCATAATTATGGTTTAAAAGTAAAATGAGCCTATATAAAGCTGGGTCTGATGGGTCTTTCCTGTTTTTAGGTTTTACAGCCTCCACAGCTTTCTCGTAGGATGTTGGTGCTTCACCTCCTTTTAAAAACTGTTAAACAAAATCTTCCAGATTTTTATCACTTTCTTCCCTCCTAGTTTCCAAATATCCACAGGAGTACCATCAATTCCTGGAGACTTTCCAACATATTGATTATACATCATAGATTTTAATCTCATCTTCTTCTATCTTAACTGTTAATTGTTGGACCTCATCTATCTCTAACCATGGCATACTTAAGTCTTCCACAGATATTTCCATTTATACTTCATAGTTTTTAACCTCATCTTCTTCTATCTTAACTGTTAATTGTTGGACCTCATCTATCTCTAACCATGGCATACTTAAGTCTTCCATAGATATTTCCATTTGTGCTCTTTCCTGATTTCACAAATTTCTGAAATATCTCTAATACGTCTATAGGATCTCTGTTTACTTTTCTTGTTATAGGTTCCCTAAGTTTGGTGACAACCCTTTCTACTTTCTGTTGCCTAAGTTGTTGTGCTAAATGTTTTTGTGCTCTGGAGTTATTATCAAACATAGTTACTTAACAGAAATCATTTTAAACTCATTCATATAATCCAGGTAATCCATTCTTCTGCAGTTGTACTGCTTTTTGTTTTATGAGATTCCCCTTATTCTGCAATACTTGAACCTTTTTCAGCCACTTTAAGTTCTTGTTACTTCTTAACTTTGTCTTTTTTATTTCTACCTTATTTTTAAACTCCACTTTCATTTTATCCCATTCATTAGTATAACTCCTGCAGAAATGTCTATCTTCCCTAATAACTCTTGAATAATTTCCACTTCCCATTCCTTAAATTCCTCTCTGTTTAACAGATACATGGAGAACTGCCAGTGTCTCATTTTTACTTCAATATTCTGTATTTTTATCTTAGTTGTTATTTGCCTATGATCTATAATAGTTATTGGATGTTTGTCCATGATTTCAATTAAAAGCCCATGTACCTGTGAAATATAATTTCTGTCTACCCTATACCAGTTATTGTACCTTGGAGAATAATATTTAAATTATCTCCAAGTTGCTACTAGTGAATTCATGTCTTTCATACCAAATAGTTTCAAACATCTCTTCAGAAATCTGCCCTCTTTTGTTATATTTTACTTTCTAGGTCCCCAAAGATATCTTCACTGTTGCAAATCAAGTTCTAGTCCCTGCTGATAAGTAATATTCCCTGCTGAAAGCTGATTACTTCTCCCCAGATTTTCTTAAGCTGCATAATGCATGCCAGTATAATCCTCCTTCCTTGACAGTAGCCCCTTACCACCACAAATCTACCATTATTATCTTTTTCTGCTCTTCTATCACTATTGGAGCTCCTCTAGCAATTAGTATATGTCCTCCCCTTTTCCTTTATCCCTGACATTTTGTTGAATATGCATCCTGAAATACTTTGTTTATCAAATTCACATGTTCATTTCTTTCCAAATGTGTTTCCTTTAACATTGCTATTTGCACTCTGCATTTCTTAACATAATTTGATACCCTTACCCTTTTCCCTCTGCTTCATCATCATTCCTTTCCACTCTGAATTATGGCTTTCTGCCTGCATTACGTATATGAGCCTTGTTCTATTGGAAGAATCAACTTATCCCACTCAATCCTTGTCCTTTCCCCTCCATTTTCTCCAGTAAATTCTACCCCTTCTTGCCTATTTTCTTTACCCCTAAATGCAATCATCCTTGTCGGACAAAATCTTCTTTCTCCAGTCTCATCTTAGCTTAGTCTTAGAATATTTTCTGTTACTTTACAAATATAATATTCTGTATGGCTGTTGTTATTCTGCTTAAGGATCTGCATCCACAACCCCACTCTCTCCTTATTTCTTGAATTTCCCTTTGCTTCATCATCATCCCTTTCTACTCTGAATTATGGATTTCTGATTGTGTTATAATATAAGCCTAGTTCTATTGGAAGGATCAACTTATGCAACTTGACCCTTGTCCTTTCCCCTACCAGATAAAATCCTTCAACACTTTATTAACAACTGTCCACAACTTCTCCTCTGGTTGATAAAAATATGCCTGACCTGTATATAAAACTACAGGGACCAAAAACATTATAATTGCTTGTATCTTGCTATCCATATTCAAAAACAAGAGCTTCCAGTTTCTCAATTTGTATATTTTTAGTCTCTTCCCACATATCCTTAGCTGCCATAATATAATCCTTTTTAATTCATACTCCTAAATACTTCAGTATATGATGTTCCATAAATATGGATATTGCTGAACCAATTTCTGTTGTCCCTGATAACTCTTGAATAATTCCACTACCCATTCCTTAAATTCCTCTCTGTTTAACAGATAGGTGAGGAAGTGCCAGTGTCTCATTTTTACTTCAATACCCTGTATTTTTATCTTAGTTGTTATTTGCCTATGATCTATAATAGTTATTGGATATTTGTCCATGCTTTCAATTAAAAGCATATGTACTTGTGAAATATAAATCCTGTCTAGTCTATACCAGTTATTGTACCTTGGAGAATAATATTTAAATTCTCTCCAAGTTGCTACTAGTGAATTCATGTCTTTCATACCAAATAGTTTCATGCATCTCTTCAGAAATCTACCCTCTTTTGTTATAGTTTCCTTTCTTGGTCCCCCAGATACATCCTCACTGTTGCAAATCAAGTTCTATCCCCTGCTTATAAGTAATATTCCCTGCTGAAAGCTGATTACTTCTCCCCAGACCATTATTATCTTTTTTCCTTTCTTCTGTCACTATTGGAGATCCTCTAGAAATTAGTATAAGTGCTCCCCTTTTCCTATATCAATCATATTTTGTTGAATATGCATCCTGAAATACTTTCTTTATCAAATTCACATGCACACTTATTTCCAAATGTGTCTCCTTTAGCATTGCTATTTGCACTCTGCATTTCTTAATATAATCTAGTGCTTTTACATTTTTGTCTATAGATGTGAGGCTATTCATGTTCCAAAATAATATGGATATTGTAGCCATTATGATAAGCAGTTATTATGCACACCAATATTATATATGTTAGCTTTTCTAAATGTCTGTTTCTAGCTTTTGTGTTACATGGACACTAATGTTTTGTAGGCTATTCCTTTACATAGTTGTTTCTTGTCATCTCCATCTAAACCTATGTGACTTTTTACAAAAACATTTCTTTTAATGAAAATCCACAAAAAAAAATCAAATAATGAATTCAAACCTCCTGATATGAACATTATCCCAAATCAACAGCTGAATCCATAGGCATTACCTAAGCTAAAACAACATTATCCATGTTATAGTATGTGTTACAGCCTGCTCTCCTGTTTACATTTGTCTGTTTTTGTCTTATCTTTATTCCCTGCTCAAACATGAAAAAGAGTTTGTATGCTTTCAGAAAACATTAACATTTAGTCTTACACTATTCTAGTAAATGCATTGAGGTATTAGGTACCAGGAAAACTGCTATCTTTTATTCATTTCCAATAATTTCAGACTTTATTCTTTTACTAAGCTGCTTGCCTCTGTACCTTTTAATTTTAGGTTTCTCTCAGTAACCAATGTCCAGAGCTCTTGAAATTTACGGCTGGACCTGTAGTTAGCTTGTCTCCATGGAAATGCAAGAACCGAATGTACAGCTACCCCAGCTGCAGACTTCTCAACTCACACTGACCCTTTATTTGCTAAAGGAATTTTTTTTAATTATATACACAGTGTTCTCTTATTTTTATAGTACAGATGTTTGCACAACAAACTTATTAATTGATTAAGATGAGGCCATTAATCTAGACAATCATATATGCAAAAGAAAGAAAAAGCATCTCAACTCTACATATGTTATAGCCAGTGCAATTTAACACCCCATCCCGCATCCCAACAGCCCAAGATTACAGCTTATTAACTTGAGCATGCTTTTGTCTGGCCTTTCTTCACTTTTTACATTGTAATGCCATTCATTTCTTAAAACTAAAAAAGAAAAAAATTACTTGTTTACTTTAGTATCTTTATTGCATACAAAAATCACTGAAAATGCTGTACTATATAACATGCAATTTATATCATGTAATATTTTATTCAAATACTGCTTCCTTGTAAAGTGATGCTTCACTAATGTGAGTGATACTTTGTAGTCTTACATTTATTCACTGCTTTCACTGCTGCTTGTCTTCTTCTTGTTCATCTCCATCTCCCAACCCCTGACTCCAGTTCAAGTCCAAGGTACTCCCAATTCTTCTAGTTAACTCCTGTTTTTTTTCTGTCTCTCAAGCATTTCCATTTGGAACATTGGAAAAGGTTTCAATTGCAGAGTCTCTCTATGTGCTTTATTATCGGAAGAGTGAGAAGCAGAGTTCCCTTCTGTTTGATGTCTCACGTTTTGTTGGACAAACTGTTGTATTTCACACTTATCTGTTCTGCATAAAAAAGACTTTAATCTTCCAGGAAAAAAAAATATTATAGAGGCAGCTGGATACAGCATCTTGAATCTCACACCTGTCTCCCAACATTCTCTGATTGCTGGAATAATTTTTTGCCTGCTGCACAGTGAGTAATCATTTTCCACAAATACTCTACTGCCTCCAGTTTTAATTATTTGCCCTTCTGAAACAGTCTTGTTAGGATCAGCTCTTTCTGTTGGTATGATTGCATCTTTTTTAATACAGGTCTTAGCTTCCTTCTCGTAACCAGGTTTGAAGCATACACATGATGTGCCCTTTCCATTAACAAATCCTGCTGTGTAATACCAGTCCAGTTGTGTACTTGTGCTTTCATAAAATTAACACCACCTATCTGTTCAAGTTTCTCTGGTACAGTAGAAAATCTCAGGTTTTCTCTGTGTGCTCTGCCCTCTAATGCTGCCACTTTTTGAAATAGATCTTATTGAGCATACTCATAGTCAGCCAGCTTTTGCTTTATTTTCAACCTCTGTTTTTTGCAGTTTTATCAATTCATCTAAATATCTGTTTAATGCGTTTTCCATTTTTTCCAGCATTTTTTTATTTGAGTTAATATACTCCTTCAATGTTTCACTTATTTTAATCAGTTCTGAGAATATTTCATTTGTTTTTTCTTCTAAATTACTGGAAGCCATCTCTTGTACCAAAGCTGGAGCTAGAACTTCTTTTTGTTGAGCAGCAGCAGGATTATCCCCAGTCAGTGTTTTCTCTAACTTTTCCGGTTGATTTTCTTTTTGGCTTTCCAAATTTCTTCTTTGCTGGCATCCAGGTAGTGTACGTACTAGCCAGTAACTGACTTTTACTAAAACTGTAAGAAGTATTATCCCTTATCTCTCAGTTTCTTTTTTCACACTGGGAGAAGTGAAGTTAAGCTGCTGATCAGTGTGCAGCCATCTTGGAAGTCTCATCACAAAATGACCTTCTGTCGTAAACTAACATCCTCCATAAATACATGACATTCTTTACCTATTCTTTACTTAATAACTGAGTTCCTCACACACTTTCACATCTTTTCCTTTTTTCCTTTCCCTTCCTCTTCTTTCACAGTTAAAATCACCTATTAATACAATTTACACATTTGCATCGTAACAATATCTCAACTATCTCAACAGATAGTTGAGATGAAGCTGGAGATGAGGTAAGAGTCCAGCTAGGCATTCCAAGGCTTGGAGAAAGCATATGACAAATTCAAGAAAGCTGGTTTTGGCAGTTCTGCAGTGGTTCAAAGTTCCAGAAACATTGGTAGAATTAGTACAGGCTATGTACAAGGACTCAATGACTCAAGTATGAACAGTGTTCATTCTCACAGAGGGGTTCCCAGTGGGAGTGGGTGTGCACCAGGGTTCAACTCTGAGCCCACTGCTGATCATACTGATGATAGACTACATTAGCCAACAGGTCAGAGGGGAGAGATCAACAAGGTTGCTGTATGCAGACGATGTGGCATTACAGGCAGACTCTGAGCAAGAACTTCAGCAAAGGATAGGGGAATGGTGTGCAAATTTGAAGGCACATGGAATGAAACTAAGTACAGATAAGATAGTGGTAATGGCAGCAAACTGGGGAAATCAGAAGAAGCTAAGAACTGAGACAGAAGAGAAGATAGAGGTGTAGGTTAACAGCTTCAAGTATTTGGGAGGGGTGGTTGAGGAGAAGGGAATTCTGAATGAAGAGAAAGCTAGATTCAGAGGGGTTCTAGTGCAGACAACTAGTATAGAGTGTCAGGTGTAGTGTATGACAGAGGAATACCAAAGAAGCTGAAAAGTAAGGTGTATAAACAGTGGTGTAACTAGTACTGCTGTATGGTACAGAAACCTGGGCAGTAAAGGCAGAGCAGATGAGAGAGCTAGAGGTGATGGACATCAAGTGCCCGAGAAGGGTGGTAGGATGCACACTGGGATAGATGAAGAAATGAGGACATAAGACCAGAAGCCAAAGTAGCTCCAATTGCAGAAAAGATCAAAGAGAACAGATTATGATGGTTTAGGCACATGTGCAGAAAAGCAGAAGATAATCCGGTGAAGAAGATTTGGGACAGACAGGAAGAAGGTAAGAGGAAATGAGGGCATCCAGAAAAGACATGGATGGATTGTGTGAGCAAGGATCTGTGACAATCAGGCATGAGTATCAAAGAAGGCAGGAGTGTGGCATTGAATCGAGAGAGATGGCAACAGTTAACATGACACCATGTAGAAAAATGGGAAGAAGGGGGTTGATGATGATGATGATCTAAAACAACTTTGTAGCCTAAAGAAATCCTCCCTAGCCTTGTCTTTTGTATATGCATACACTATCAATAATTGTAAGATATTCCCCTTAACAATATAGTATATAATAATAAATCTTCCTAGATTTACAATTATTACATGTAATATGTTACATACCGAAGACCTGGATAGGACAACAATCTCAGAACACACATCTTTTCCTAATCTCCATATCACTTTCCCTCGGCCCTGAGTTTTGAATTTTTCTTTATTGATATAGTAAATCACTCTTTATGTAGTAAGAAAATAACTGCAAAATTCACATTCCTACACCACTTTAATATAGTAAGCCTTTTTCCTCTATGTTTAATACTATTTATATTTACTGCTAACACAGAAAAGCTTTCCTTTCTTTTTGTCAGTCTTTTTTATTTCTAGTGTTTTCCCTACATTTTTTTTGTCTCTTACTCTCCAATAGACATATATTTTCTCTCTACTTCCTTTATTAATATATTATGAGTTATAATATACTCATTTTCTTTTTCTTTGATTAACATGTTCTTCCTCTCTTGTTCTCCTCATTTACAGATTCTTCCCCACATTCTCTCATATCTTGCCTTTGTGTAAAACTATTTTGTTGTATGTGTTGCTCTAAAAGACTAACTTGCTGTGTATCAGGCACATTTCCTTTCTCCTCTTGCAGCCTAACCTTTCATCCAAACCACAAACCACATGTGATTTTCTGACTTACAATACAGACAAAATAACTTACAGTTTTGCAACCTGCCCTGTTACATCACATTGTGGATGCATCCATTAACTAAATGATAATATGCTCCACAGAAGTAACACATTTTAAGATGTCATGTGTAATTTACTATACTTCTAATCTCTTTAACATTTATTTTTCTAGAAATATGGTTCAGCACATTATTTTCTTCCTTTACAATAACCCAAATATCCATGCCCCAGCCCGAAGTGTTAGTCAACAAACACCTGCTTGTTCCAGTTTGAATACCACCCTGGATGTCCCACAAAAATAGTCTGCTGATTTAGTAGGATTAACCCTGTAAACAAAGGAAAAATAAAATAAAAGTACCAAATATAGTATAATACAAGAATGCCAAAGAAGTTGAAAGGTAATTTGTACAAAACAGTGGTGTGTTCAGTGTTTCATGTAGGCAGAATGGTTGAGGAAGCTTGAAGTGATAGAGATGAAGTGCCTAAGATGGATGGTAGGATGAACATCAGAGGACAGATGAATGAAAGATGACATCACAACAGAAGCCAAACTAACCCCAATTAAAGAGAAGGTCAAGAAGAACAGATTGCAGTGGTTTAGTCATGTGCTGGATCCATGATGTATAGAGATATAGCCCTTACTGTGATGCACAGAAATGGAGTTTGATTAGTGGCCCTGGCATTAGAGTAGCCAGGCAGGGAAGGAAAGAAATGAAAGGGTTTGGTCTACTCACCTCTCCGGGGGGGGGGGGGGGTAGTAGGCACTTGAGAAGCACACAGAGAAGTGCAATTTCTCTGGTGGAGACCAAGGAAACTACTTCCCGTGCTTGGGATGGGGTGGGGCTACTTGCTGGCAATGTCCCTTTCAGAAGTGAGAGAGACAACTGGTGTGGACAGCCCATTACATGTCCTCCTTTGCTTCTGCAAGCTATGTATTCTCAGAGGAACACAGAGCAAAGGAAAAAAATTAAAGCAATCCCTAATGGCTGTCTAAATGACAACTCTTTCCAATTAACCATCAGCCCCATAATGGGGGGAAAAAAATCATCTGAATGGCCAGAAGTGGGCTGATGCTTGACATGTAGCAAGGACAAAGAGCATATAAAAAAGAAAGATCTTTTGGTAAAGATTTGTGAGAAACAGAAAAAAGCAAGATATGCAGTCAATAGACTGAATGTGTAAGAGAAGACGTGCAACAGACAGGCATGATGGTTGAAAAAGTAGAAGAGCGGCATTAAACTGAGACAGGTGGTGATGTATAATGCAGGAAAAACAGGAAAAGGGGGTCATTGCTGCTGCAGCTGCTGATCACGATCATGGACAGTACCACTCTCTGGTAATAACCTTAGTGTTTGCTCTGTGTAATGGCACTGCTTCTGGAAATTTTGTAGTGTATTCCATTATGATTAGTACAGGATACCCAGTTCTGTATTTTACTAATGGCCCCACAAACAATACTTCTGTGACAGGCATTTGGATCAAGAAATTTTATATTTAGAAAGGATGCAGTTTTTGACATTCTGAGCAAGAAAGTACTGACATTTCCTATCTCTTTCATGATGTCTAGCCAGTAAAATCCAGCTAATAGCCTTGGCTTCATTTGTTCCATCTTCAGGTGACTTCCTAGCGTGACTATGGGCTAGCTTCATTTCTACTGCACTGTAAAGTTTTGACATTAGTAACTGATTTCAGACTTCTCCCTAGCTTTACTTACTTTATAAGAAGTAATCTTTAATCTCAAAATAGGGTTAAGTAATTGGTACATCATGTTCACTATCTTCCCTTACAATCTTAGTTATGTTCCCTCTTGCTCTATTTAACATTGCATCTACCCATTGCATTTTTGAAGTTGAAGTGGCTTACTTGTAAGCCAACTAACTCAGAATTCCTTTCTTCAGTAACCTGCCCTGAGGTACTGCAGCTTCTATGTCTTCCCCTCCAAAATCACATTCTGCTTTACTTTGTTGGTCATCACAAGAGGCCTCTTGAGTACTCTCTTTTCGTTCCTTTTGTTGCCATTTCACTGCAAAAGGTATATCAGACTAAAACTCATAATCAGTTTTACTGTCTTCTTATTTTACAAATACCTATAGTTGAGAGTTTGCCTTTGTTTGCAGTCCCTGCTTTACACTAGTAGAAATAGACTCGGAACTCTTCATTTTTCCACTTTCTTCAATTTCTTTTCTAACTTTATTCTGGAAGTCCTAGCTCAAATGATTTTAAGGCTTTACTGAAATGTCTTTCCTTTTCTAATGCTATTCTCTTTATTTCTGTTTTTGCATTTCTTATGTTTCTGTATATACTTCTGTCTTGAACTGACCTTTATTTCAGAGTTTCCAAACAGTTCATTTTCCGTTCCTGTAGTAACATTTCTTATACTTTTGAGTTGTTGCTGTTTTGCCATTGAGGCATAATTCTGTTAACTGACGGTCCTTTTTATTTAACAATAACCAAATTCTAGCTCCTTTTGCAGTTTTTATGCCAACTCCTTTCTCCTGATTCTAGTTTTAGATCTCCATAAGAGTGTCACACCCCCCCCCATTCTTATACTGAATGGGTGTATCAGGTTGTTGCACTTTGTGTATGGATTCTTCCTATTCTTACATTATCCACTGTGCTTTAAATAGGGAAATAATTTTCCTTGTATTATACTGATTCTTAAATAATGAGCTACATCAAAGGATGCAACAGTGTTCCCAGAAATGTCTGAATTTCTACATGGGTAAGGGGACACTCCTTTCTTTCATCATAAATACATATTATTAATATTTTCTGATTGTTGCTAACATTGTACTTATTCACTAGGGAATGACTGAAAAAGGACATCATGTTTCCAGAATCTAGGAATTTTACCTCATTTCCTTCCAAAAATATAATACATTTTACTAGCTCAGTTGTAACCACAATGATACAGGGGTGACTCGATTATCTTACCTATAATATTACTGCACAATAGATATAATTTAATCTAAAGAATATATTAAATTTTTTTTTTATATTCCTACTGACAGTATTTTTTTAGTATTAGTATCAAAAAACTTAGGAATGTGAAGCCCGCTCCTACATTTAAAGGAAATTAGCACATTCCTTGCCACATTTTGTTTCACATAAGTAGGTATATTGCTTACTGCAATGGAGCCTTGGTAGCAAACAACTCATTTTTTTTAATTATATAAGAGTTCTACTAAAGTTACTGCTTTATTAGATTGCATTGGGTCATTTTGCAATACCCAATTTCTTATTTTATTGGCCAAAGCTCTTTTAAACCTGTCAACCTGTCTTCTACTATTGTTTTAATATATGTGCTTTTCTTATGCTCTCAAGCTGAATCCATAGCTTTAAAATGTGTTATGAGTTATACATATTTGCTTTTACTGCTTTATCTAAATTAAAAGTCCAGTTATGGAATGTTATTGTTTGTGCCTCAGGGTTATAACAGCCCTGACTAACAGTTCTTTCTCTGGTTTAGCATATTCTATGTAGTCAGTCTCATTTACGTCCGTGTATGTTTTTCAGTGCCTTTCCTGTTATCCCAGATGAGAGGATTATTGCCTAGATTGCTTGATTCCAGGTCTCTTTGATGACATGACACTCAAATGTCGTTGAATAAGATTCAAGGTCATCCTACATGGCTAGCTAGTTTCTTCAGAGTGGCAAAATCCCGGGGATGGCTTCCACTCTGGTCAGCATAATCAACTGTTGTTGCAGTTGCACCAGCCTTTGGTCAGTCCACACCTGATGTTCCATGATTTTCCTCAGAATTTCCCCATAGTTAACCATGCTTAGATCATCACAGTCACAGTATGATGTAATTTTAGGCTCAAATGTGGTTTTCACTTGGTAGTATAGGTATTGAGAGGAACTACAAATTGGCAAGTCAGGCCTACTCCCTCTGCACACACTCCAGTGTAAGTTTTAAAATGATACTGCTGGACGAACACACATAAAATACAGGTTTATTCAATGCTTCATAAACTAAAATATTAGCCAACTTGACTTTGCAGTTTCAAAATAAAGCAAATAGTGCCCTCAGAAAGGTTTTCAGTCTATACAGCCCTTCCATGATACAAGTTTTTTAATTGAAAGGAAATTACAAAGCCATTAGCCTCTCTCAGGCCAAACTTTCAACTCTAAAAACAAGTACTTTAACACGGTATAATCCGCATATCACACACCATAGGTTAGCCCTGACTTGTCCTGCTTTCAGGTCTCCATTTTAGATGAACCTTTACTTGAAGGTCTAACTTCCTGAGTATAGCTCTCCATGCAATCCTATTTTATACATAGTAATTGACAATTAAGATCTTGTGATCTGGATAATAACTTTGAGAATATTCTCATGGTCCTCACTGTAGTATATATTCTGAGTACACTTTAAAGACACATACACATTTTCCATAAGCAAAATGTTACAGTAATAGCTATACATATACACACAGTCTCTTTTATGCCATAATTATTGGCAATTAAGATCCCATGATCTAATTGCTATGAGAAAATTCTCACACTCTGTACTGCAATATACATTCCGAGAAGACATTAACATCACATACACATTTTTTGTGACCAACATATATCCATACATAGGCATATACACACACTCACGCACACACTCACACACACATACAAATATGTGTGTATACCATCTCTCTCTCTCTCTCTCTATATATATATATATATATATATATATATATATATATAGTTCCCTATCAGAAGCCTGAAACACTATAAGCCTGAAAATCAAAATCCTGAAACCAAAAGCCTGAAAATTTAAAATCCCGAAAACCCAAAATCCTGAAACTCAAAATCCTGAAAACACAAATAATGCTAATATGTCACTATAAAGACAGTAATATTTACCAACTGACCCTGACCCTAACCCTAACCCTAAGGTCCGTCACTATCGCACACTCAGCTGACCCGCGCCCTAACCCTAACTCACTTAAACTGCCCCTAACCCCAATATTTGTCACTATTGCATACATGCCTAACCTGCGCCCTAACCCTAACTCACTTAAACCGCCCCTAAGCCTAACATAAAACCAACCGCACACTTACCTGAACCCAACGCATGACCTAACACCACAGGGCTAACAATAGCAAAGCCACAATGACGTCAGTATGTCCATTTTGTGTTTTCAGGATTTTGAGTTTCAGGATTTTGGGTTTTCGGGATTTTGAATTTTCAGGCTTTTGGTTTCAGGATTTTGATTTTCAGGCTTATAGTGTTTCAGGCTTCTGATAGGGAACCATATATATATACTTACATGTGTGTGTGTGTGTGTGTGTGTGTGTGTGTGTGTGTGTGTGTGTGCAAGGAAGAAATTAGCCTTATTTGCTTTTATATATTAACTTTCCTCAAATATTTCTATAACTTTCAAAATGGCAATTATTTATGAATAAATAAGTCCTGTAGCATTTTATTGTGATGAAAAGTAGATACACCTGTAATGTTTCAATATGTTTCAGTTTTAAACTGTTCATTATCTAACTGGCTTTGTGAATGGTGTTCAAAACTTCAAATACCTATGGGATTCTTTGGTGTTCAGTACTGTGACGCCAATCATTTTTTCATGAGTGACTATAAAACTCCATCATGGCTGATAAGGTACTCAATCTAAGAAATTCTTTTAACTTTCTTAAAACCATGGTGTAAACAGTATATCATGTTTATGTGTGCGTTATTTTAAATCTGCTCTCTTGTGATTTTCACCCTTGTGACTATATGCACAAGCCTAGCATGAGTAAATAACATTGCAACCAACACCCATACATGATGGACTGCTATCACACAATAGCTTACATTAATTTGATAGAAATGCATTATTTTTAATGTATTTGTAGTGATGTCTGCAGCAAGGAAAAGTAGACCACAATTGTTTTTTGGATCACAATTGCTTTAAACATTTACACACACACACACACACACATATATATATATATATTATAGGTCTCCTTCTGTTTACCAAAAACACAGTTTGTTGAGAAACAGAAGGGTGAACCCACTTAAGCGAAAGTGCACTACATCGGAAGCGCACTTTTGCGAAAGATGACTCGCCGAAGCACGTTACAATGGGGATAAGGAAATATATCCTTTTCCCCACTGTAGTGTGATCTCAGAGTTAGTATATTTAAGTAGGGGGTGCAGGGGGGCTTGCCACTCTGCAAAACAGTGTTTAAAGTAGTTTTTTATTTTTTTTTCTGATTCGGTGAATCTGCTTTCTAAAAGTGCACTTTTGATGTAGTGCACTTTCACGGAAGTGGGGTTTTACTTTTCTTTTTCGAGATTGTGAAATTTCGATAAAGAAAAGTAGACCCATTATATATATATATATATATATATATATATATATATATATATATATATAGTTGTTACAGCTCTATCTTTGAATTAGTTTTAGGTGGAAGCACTGTGATGTGTGCTAATACAAATTTACAAAGGAAGCTAGAAATCTGTAGCTTGGTTTAGTGTAAACTCATTCACACTTAGAATGCCTGGAATGTCATTCGTGCAGCTGCCTATATTCGTTCTTATAATTCCTGAGCAATTTATGAAAAAAAAAGTTAGACATGAACTATATGACTGAAAATATCTGTGACTAGTAAATGCTATTAAAAGGTGCAAACATCAATGTGTTCAGCAAAAAGACTTATGTGCAATGATAATCACTGCAGTCACAGTTTTACCACCAATATTGTAATATACTGTAATGCAGAAAACTCTAGAATAACATTTTTCTCAATTTATTCATAAATAAACTTTCCATATTTTGGGAACTGTACAACCTAAATATACACTCTCAGCAGTACTTTTGATCAAGAGATGTACATTTTTACATAATGATGTTAAGGGAGACAGCTAGATAGGTGCTTGGTGTGACATCTGGACAGAGGAAGGAGGACAAGGAAACCTGGTGGTGGAATGAGGAAGTACAGGAGAGTATACAGAAGAAGAGGCTGGCGAAGAAGAAGAGGGATTGTCAGAGAGATGAAGAAAGTAGGCAGGAGTATAAGGAGATGAGGAGCATGGCGAAGAGAGAGGTGGCAAAGGCTAAGGATAAGGCATATGGAGAGTTGTATGAAAGGTTGAACACTAAAGAGGGAGAAAAGGACCTGTACCGACTGGCTGGGAAAGATGTGCAGCAGGTAAGGGTGATAAAGGATAGTGAGGGAAACGTACCCAGAAGTGAGGAGAGTGTGTTGAGCAGATGGAAAGAGTACTTTGAGGGGCTGATGAATGAAGAGAATGAAAGAGAGAGAAGGTTGGATGATGTGGGGATAGTGAATCAGGAAGTGAAACAGATTAGCAAAGAGGAAGTATGGACAGCTATGAAGAGGATGAAGAATGGAAAGGCTTTTGGTCCAGATGACAAACCAGTGGAAGCATGGAGGTGCTTAGGAGAAATGGCAGAGGAGTTTTTAACTAGATTGTTTAATGAAATCTTGGAAAGTCAGAGGATGCCTGAGGAGTGGAGAAAAAGTGTTTTGGTACCTATTTTTAAGAATAAGGGTGATGTACAGAGTTGTAGTAACTACAGAGGGATAAAACTAATGAGTCACAGCTTGAAGTTATGGGAAAGAGTAGTAGAAGCTAGGTTAAGAAGGGAGGTGATGATTAGCGATCAGCAGTTTGGTTTCATGCCAGGAAAGAGCACTACAGATGCGATGTTTGCTCTAAGACTGTTGATGGAGAAATATAGGGAAGGTCAGAAGGAGTTGCTTTGTGTCTTTGTGGACTTGGAGAAAGCATATGATAGGGTGCCTCGAGAGGAGTTGTGGTATTGTATGAAGAAGTCAGGAGTGGCAGAGAAGTATGTAAGAGTGGTACAGGATATGTAGGAGGGTAGTGTGACAGTGGTGAAGTCTGCAGTGGGAGTGACAGATCCATTTAAGGTGGAGGTGGGATTACATCAAGGATCAACTCTGAGCCCTTTCTTATTTGCAATGGTGATGGACAGGTTGACAGACGAGATCAGACAGGAGGCCCCATGGACTATGATGTTTGCAGATGACATTGTGATCTGTAGTGAGAGTAGGGATCAGGTTGAGGAGACCCTGGAGATGTGGAGATATGCTCTAGAGAGGAGAGGAATGACGGTCCGCAGGATTAAGACAGAATATGTGTGTGTGAATGAGAGGAAGGATAGAGGAATGGTGAGGATGCAGGGAATAGAGTTGGCGAAGGTGGATGACTTTAAGTACTTGGGATCAACAGTTCAGAGTAATGGTGAGTGTGGAAGAGAGGTGAAGAAGAGAGTACAGGCAGGGTGGAGAAGAGTGTCAGGAGTGATTTGTGGCAGATGGGTACCAGTAAGAGTGAAAGGGAAGGTCTACAAGAGGGTAGTGAGACCAGCTATGTTGTATGGGTTGGAAATGGTGGCATTGACAAAAAGGCAGGAGTCAGAGCTGGAAGTGGCAGAGTTAAAGATGTTAAGATTTGCACTAGGTGTGACAAGGATGGACAGGATTAGGAATCATTATATTAGAGGGTCAGCTCAGGTTGGACGGTTTGGAGAAAAAGTCAGAGGCAAGATTGCGTTGGTTTGGACATGTGCTGAGGAGGGATGATGGGTATATTGGAAAAAGGATGCTAAGGATGGAGCTGCCAGGTAAGAGGAAAAGAGGAAGGCCTAAGATAAGGTTTATGGACGTGGTGAGAGAGGACATGCAGGCAGTTGGTGTGACTGAGCAATATGCAGAGGACAGGAAGAAATGGAAACAGATGATCCACTGTGGCGACCCCTAATAGGAACAGCCGAAAGAGAAGAAGACATAATGATAAATAAATTATTTTCTGAGTGCATGTTTATTGAAATATTTACAGAAACATGAATAATTGTAACAGCATAGTTAACAGTATGAATAACACTCAATATTTTTCAAACTGCACAACTTATAGTGCAAGCAACAACAGTTTTCTCCACAATTATGTAAAATTTCACCTGATGTTATGTTATAGTTTAAAGGTATGTTGTTTTTGGAAATACTAATATAATACGGAATATTACATATTTTCACAATTAATAGTAAACAATTAGCAATATTTCCATAATAGTGCATGATACAAGGACAGTTGCATTATATACTTCTGTCTCCCACCATGATATTTCACACTATGTACTCAGAAAAAAACAGCTCCATCACTTATGAAAATATGAATGTAAAATGAATAACAAGTAGCAAACAGTTGTATCTCAACTGCATTGCATACTAGGTTAATAATCTTAGTGCCAGTTTTGTTTCTTATGCCTTGATCTTTTATATGCTGCCTCTTGTTCATTGATAAGGCAATTGGTTAAGGAATCCACCCAAAATATGATGCCTTAAGGTGCTATGCTTGTTAAAAGCTATAGGTAGCAGTTACTCCAGCTGTATGAGTTAAACAGAGTACATTTGAGTTTGCTTAGCCTAACACTGGAAGTTTATGAAAGTGACAATCCTTTGTTTAATAGAATCAGGTATGTAAGTGAAGATGCAAGTTACAAGTGTTTTAACAGCCATACTCTTTGTGTGTATATGTAGGAAATTGTGTGTTTTTAAATTGTCACTTTTGGCTTTATTTTGCATATGGGTGTACAGTGAGTTAATATATTGTATTGTAGCTTATGTGATGCATTACAGATAAAAATTCTCTTGTCAAGAATTAGAACCTCTAGAGTTCATTTTGAAAGTATTCCCCTTTCTTTATAAGCTTTATTATATTACAGAGCTCAAAGTAAAATCTTAAGTGGCTCTGAGGAGCAAAGAGATGTTGCCCTGCTTACATCATCTCAGTTAACCAGGTTTGAACTAGTGGCCCAGACACTACAGGAGCTAGCCAGGGAGGTATGCAAGTGAGTGACTGAAACTAACATGCCCATCCAAAGGAAGAACGTTGATACAGTCCCCACTGCAGGACTTGGGTTCAGAATTGGATTCCTGCATTAGGGACTCAGAATCCAGGGGCGCCCCCCCCTCCCCCGGGAGTGCTTTCAATGTAAATTAGCCTCATTGGTACTTAACAAGTACTATATCATTCTTGACAGTTAACAGAGAGGACTAGGAATATAACAACCCCCCCCCCCCCAAACGATGATAGCTATGAGTCCCTGGCCTTTGCCTCTCCTTCTGAGTATCTTTTGATGCCTGGAGTTGCAGGAGAAGGTTTGGGATTATGATAATGGGCCTAATTATCACACAGGATAGGGGTAGACAAAACAGGATAAAAGAAATGTTTTCCCCATGTTTTCACCATTGTAAGATGCCTAAGCTAGTCTGAAAACTGCTGAGTACATGTGATCAATAGCACTTTTTGATAACTCATTTTAACACTGCTGATGTTACTTGGCAACTTATATTGCATACAGACACAGAGTTCTACTCCTGAGTATAAATGGTGCAGGGTGTTGCTGTCACTGTTCATGCACCTATGATTTTTTTCCTGAGGATATATTTTTTATACTAAGATTTTATAGCTTTCTATAAAAAAAGGACACACATCTATGCTGGATGAACTGTGCTTTTTAACCTTTATCAGATAATGAAAGGAAAAATGGGGACAGTTTGCTTCCATCCTGCACTAGCGGAATTGATATTTTTCATTTGTAGTTACTGTGAAGAAATTAGACACTGTCATTTGTGCTAGCATGTCTGTCTGAAGGTTTTGTACATAATTCCAGAGTGACCTGTGTATTGTCTGCCAGCATGACTAGCTATGATATTGTAAATAGGTTCTTACATGTTGATTTATGATCTGTTTGTACAGAATGTTTTAAAGACTTATCATTTTACATTTCTAACTGTGCATGTTTGTGAAGAAAGATTCTAAAGGCAAACTGCCTCAGATTCAGCTGATCTGCAGATGATGTTATCGGAATGTTGACAGTTGCTATGTATTACTGTCAGAAGCTGAAAGACGGGAATGAACTTTTAGTAAAGAGCTGGTGGTTGATTTTCAAAATATGAAATGAAAATTGGAACTGTAACAGTTATGACAGGCTAGTCTATAAAAGAGCCTGTGAAGACAGCTATCACTTACAGTTATCAGTTATCGTTGTCAGGTACAGCAAGTTAACAGCCAGTTGTGAGCTGTTCACAGATGTACTGTGCAGTGGGTACCCAAAAGGACTTACCAAGAACTGTAAGTCTGCCTTTGCTCTGTTGTAGTAATTTAGTTTAGATCAGGAACAGTATTCTTTAGTCAGTTAGGAAATTATAACTAACCAGTAAGTTCAGTTAGAGTTTTTCTAAATGTTGGATTCCTATCCTTCAATATTGATTTCATTTTCATGGTTATTTAGTTCTGTTTGTTTATTGGAAATTACTGTTTTATATTTTAATAATTTTGTTCATTATTAAATATCTTTATTAATTTATATTATGGCTGGTCAATCAGTGCTTTCTTTAGTGATTGGAGAGTGCTTATACTTGCTTTGATAACTTCCCAGGCCACTCCGAAAGCTTGGCTACTTAGGTCATTTGCTACTATTTGTTTTATTATCTAATTTTCATAATTGGACACCCCTTTAAAAGGGCATTTAGACTCTCTGATTGGTGACAGTGTAACCATATTATTTTGGGGAAGGGACACAGTTGGAAATCTGTGTCAGACTTTCCCAGAAGAGTTTGAATGTGTGAGATTTAATTTATTTAACTGTGAGTGTATCAGAGGTCTTAAATTGGGGCCTATTGCTCTGAAGTATGTAATGAGGAGTTACATTAGGGATGGACAGAAGTATACAGTCTAGTCCCAGGTTCTAGAATGTTTTTCTGTTGTGCATTTAGAGGAAAATTGTGAAGTATAACTCCTGTTTAAGTGACAGTCTCACATTGGAGTCAGTAGTGAGGAGTGGAGCTCCTTAGTTACTGACCCAGGATAGTGGGAGATGTCACATTATTGTTGACAGTTCAGTGAGATATCGTCTGGGCGTCACAGTTATACAGGGTTATGGGGAGCCAAAGCTTAACCTGACAATCAGTGGATGCAAGGTACAGAAACTCATCCAGAATGGGATGCCAAACCATCATGGGACACAGGACACAGATGCACACGCACACACACACACACACACACATATATATATATATATATATATATATATATATATATATACATATACACATACACATACACACACACACACACACACACACACACACACACACACACACACACACACACACACACACAAACGCACATATACATATATGTATATTATATATATTTTTATATACACACACATTATATATATATATATATATATATATATATATATACATACACACACACACACATATATATATATATATATATATATATATATATATACAGATACATACACACACACACACACACACACACACACACACACACACACATATATATATATATATATATATATATATATATATATATATATATACACACACACATACATGCACACCCACACACATATATATATATATATATATATATATATTATTTTTATACACACACACACACACACACACACACACACACACACACACACACACACACATATTTACGTATGTATGCACACTTACAGTTTAGTTGATCAAATCATCTAATCATCTAAAGCACAGGCACATCTGTGGGATGAGGGACAAGAACACAGCACTAGAAGAAATGCACACAGGTGCAGGGAGAATATGCAGACTCCATAAGAAAGGTATCCCATCAGATAACCAAGCTGAAAAACGAGCACTGTATGGCAGCAAGGCTAGTTGCTGTACCACTGTGCCACTCTGGTGTTACAGCATTGTATTGCACATATTTAAATTCAAAGCAGATGTGATGTATCGAAGAAATGTGTATATATGCATCTATTGCATTAGACTACATGATATGTGTAGTGATTTTGGACAAGCTGTATTTACTGGTGGTTTGAACTAGCATCCCTCCAAACTGCCTGTAGGCATAACTCTCAACCTCTTAGCCTAAGAAATCTGGACAAAGCATAAAATAATGAAGGGATAGATTTTAAATATTACTCTTACAAACTATATTGCTGGAATGACAGGATTTGAGTTAGCTTGCATTTATGAAGGACATGAAGTCTGAAACTCAAATGCATGTCATTATTGACTGACCTCATCCTCAATAATTTGCCAGAAAACCACAAATTTTATGATGAGCAGACTAAAAATATGAAGCAAAAGTCTGGACAGTTGAGAGGTATGCCTGTAGGTGTACTTATTATCTGTGTAACACTAGATGGTTGTGGCTGTCCTGTGGTGGGATGCTTCTTCATTCTGGATTAATTCCTCTGCCTTATGGCTAGTTTGAGCTGAAATAGGTTCTGGTTCCCCTGCAACCCTGAAGTGATTTAGCAGGTAATTGTAGAGCAAATTAATGAATCATTTTGGAAACTGTACTAAATTGAGTTTGTTATTAATACTGATTTTCCTTAAAACTGTAAACATTTAGCACATTTAGCTTCAGTGAATTATGCTTCGCAGGAATAGACAGGCTGGTTGAAAACAAGTGATCTGACATTATTTTCAGCTACTTCACTGAATGGTAATTTGTTTAAAAGTTGTTGCTGCTTTATGAAATATACACAATACATTAGATTAGAAGACTTACTGCTAGGACAGAGAATACTTTGTAGTCTTTACTAGCATCACTGATAATTACTTGTCAATATAGCAGCAGCTGTTCCAAAGTGAAACTACTTAATGCTTTGTGTTACCTGAATCATGCCATCAATGATGGAAGTAAAGAAACCACATTTATAAATTCTTATTACTGCCAGGATATTTAGTATAGAAGACAAACATTTTGCAGATTCCACCATCATCTAGTAGTACTTTGTTACATGAAGAGCTTACAAGAGAATCATTACAAAAGCAAAATGGAGAAAAGGTGGTATATGTTTACTTATTTAAGGACCAGGTCCAGAAAGACTGTTCAAAGTCACCCATCCAAAAACAACTTGCAGCATTTTTGTAGTATAACTTCGTCAAATGTTTGGCAGCATCATAGTTAGTTATAAAAGAGAGGGGGTGCAAGGAGTAAAGCTTCTACAGAATACAAAATTCCCTGCAGTTAGCTTAATACAAACAAATAGGCTTTGGTAGATCAGTCCTAGAAGAAGTAAACTAAATCCCCGTTTTGATACTTGTATCTTCACTTTGTGGACACTCTGCCCAGCTTCTTGACATGTTGAAGAAATTTAACCTGATGAATACCAACTCATAAAGCTTCAAACTCATCAGCTTTACAAACTGCTGACAGTGCTTCCATTAACTGTTGTTACTCTTTCTGTGCATTTCTGTTTTCCCTGCAGTTGCATGGCTGTGATGTCAGTATGTATAAAATGAGGGATATTGGGGGGGGGGGGGGGCAGTAACTCTGACATTGGGTTGCAAGACAATGAATCTGTATTTTTGAGATGATATAAGTGGTCAGACAGTTGTGAATGACCATTTTTGTTGGAGAAGTGAGAGTCAGAGCTTCGTTGAGGAACATGCCCCCTCCCAAAAGAAGACATACCCAACTGTGTTTTCTCTGAGGCACTGTGTATAGAGAACATTACTGAAATTGCGGGTCAAAAATCAAATCAAAGAATTGCAAAAGCCACAGAATAAACGGTAAAATGCAGATGAGTACAGTTGAGAAAGTGCTCACTAAAACAATAGATACATGATTTTGTATCTTTCTTTGCATTGATTTCTAGATTCAAGCTCTACTGATGACTTGCCTACTGGCTTTAGACTTTTTCCCAGTAATGGAAAACCCTTTCCTTGCCAGCCTTTACTTGGCTAGCCAGCAACCAGTCACATTCTCCTGAGCAGTGTCTGTCAACTTTGCTGCAGGGGACAGGATTATAGATTTTGGAGAAAATCTTCCAATAGCATTGATAATAACTAACTTGGTATGAGTCTGAGACATGGATGTCAAGAAATTTACCTTGAAAGCAAATTGTGAAAGGTGAATCTTGAGATTCCTGTCAAGTGCACATAATTGTTTAATGATGATAGGCATGACCCAATTATAATTCTTTGTAGTACACAGAGCTTCAGCTGGTATGATGTTCTACTACTTACAGGGGGAAAGTGTAGGAGCACGTAAGTGTTTTACAGCTTTGAAAACAGTAAAAACAATGCTGCTTTACAGACAGGGTCCAAAAGCTAAAAGTCTTTTTGATGGGCTAACAGTTTTAAAAGCTATAAAGCACTTTGGTTGGTCTTTTCTACAGCCTTTAAAAGCAGTTGCCATTTTGTGGTAAATGCTGTGTATGCTTTAGCAGGAGACTAAATCATAACAGCTCTAAAAATCATCAGAGAGGTGCATAACAGCCTGTCCTTTCCCTGATTTTAGAGAAGAATCAGCATGATCCATGTTCTGCACTAGAATTTTGTATGACAGACAAAAAGTTTGCATCTCTCTACACATGCAAATCATTCCATGCTGCTCACATGACTATGCAGCAAAAAAAGAAAATGGCATTAGCAGATATTAAATGATTCCATTAATAAGCTGTACCAAGCAGTATCAGTATACAGCTTTAATGAACATGAATATTGTACTGACCACAAACAGCTTAAGCAAATGCACGTGGATCTCTGTTATACATATGCTAAAGTGCTGCCACAGCCCACTTTACCTCATGGACCTCGATGAATCCAGGAACCAGAACTGCTCCATCTTATAAAAACACACACAGCATTCATGCCAGCAATCAAAAGCAAACAAACAAAAAATGCACCAGGAGCAGGCCATAAGAAACCTGTCTTAATGATGCTACACATTTACAAAGCAACAAAAATGTAATCACATATTGTCAACAAAACAACCAAAGTACCATGCAACAGGGTGGCAGAGGGCAGGAACTATTTCTAAAGAAGCAGATATTCAGAGGGAGGGAACTACAACTGAAGAAGCAGACATGAAGTCATACCCCTACTCTTATGGTGCATTGTCACTAATAATGTCTGTCATTTGTGTCTCTGAAGTGCTAACTTCCAGGTACAAAGGCAAGCTAGGCAGCCACATTGCAAGAGGTGCCCCAAGCAAAATAGCCTTACACAGAGTGCAACTTGTAATATTTATATGTTCAAAGGTGTTTACTAGGCTAACATCCACAAGGGCCTTTTTAAGCCTAGCCATGCATCCCAAATCTCTGGCAAGTTCTGGTATCCTTGATAATTGTAAGCAGGGGCCTGGGAGATGAAACATTTACAGGTCACCTGTGTCTATTAGAGACATAGGTGCCAAACCATGGATGAACTTTTGTTCCCTATCCAATTGTCCAAGTTACAATTGAATTGGGTTATGGAGGAATTTGCTTCACATGGATGGGGAGCCTGTTCCAGAGATGGGGTAGTCTACAGGATACATACCAGTCTCTCCAGCAGGTCCTATGTATATCACAGACAAGGTTTAAGTCTTTAGAATGGGTAATTCTGGTGTTTTTGTTTTGTGGATATGCAGGAGGTCCATCAGAGTGGGGTCTGACAATGACTTGTATGCCAGACACAGATCTCCCCTCAACAGCCTGTAGGAGACAGAATACAGGGATAGGGCACTGAGGCAGTCTACATAGGACATTTTACTTATGCTCTGTATGTTTTTTAGTGAAGAACTGCTGTGGATGTTCCAATTGTTGGATATGCCTAGTTAGGTACATACCAAAGGGGGCACTGTACTTAATGATAGGTCTGGTGAATGCAGAATACAGTGAAACAATGGTTTCCTTGGATCTAGATTGCATACCTTTGTTTATAAGCTGTGCAACAAAAAATGATTTCCTCACTACTGTGGACATGTGATGTTCAAAGGCTAGATTACTGTCTATGTGTGTCCCTAAGTCCCTGACTACTGGGTCAACTCCAAGGGGTGTGTTGGCAATATGATAGTTACCAGGGGTGGATGACTTCCTGAAGGATACTATTATGCATTACTTTACATTTAGTTTTAGACCGTGGCTCTAACACCAGTTGTTTGTCTGTGTCAGCCCTTCCTGGAGAACATTTGTGTTAGTGTGGGATTCAATGACCACTCCTAATTTTCAATCATCTGCAAATTTAGTCAGTCAGAGTCCACTGATATTAGCCTTCACTTCAGAGAAGTAAATGCCAAAAGAAGCAGTCCAAGAACCGATTTCTGAGGGACTCTACTTGTGACTGGCCTCTTTGTAGAGGTGGACTACCCAATTTTAAATTCCTGGGTTCTCTCTGTAAGACAGTTGGCTATCCACCAGTTGACATACAGGTTTGTACCTAACCTCTGGAGTTTGTCAACAATGCTCAAGTGGGGTAATGTGTCAAGTGCCTTGGCCAGGTCAAGGTAGGCAATGTGAACCATTTTGCCCTCATTCATTGCTTTGGTGACCTTCTCAAAGAAGTCCACCAAGTTAAGTAGGCATGACCTTGCTCTTCACAAAACCAAACTGGGTTGGCTCCAATGTCTGGAGGTTTACTATATCATTACTGATCATTTCCATGATAATTATTTCTGTGGCTTTGCATACAAGACTAGTGAGACTAATGGGTCTATAGTTTCCAGGGTCTGTTGATGGCCCAAATATGTGCAGGGGGATGCCTGTTGCTGTTCTGCATTCATGAGGCACAAAGCCTGTTTGGAGGCTATATTTAAATAGCAATTCCAGAGGGAATGATGGGTCATGTTTCATGTCATTTAAAAGGGATCCTGGGATAATATATGGGCCCACTGATGCAGTGTTCTTGACCTTAGAGTATTAAGGACCTGTTCCCTAGTGATGGCAGGGGGAAATGTCAAATGTGCAAACAAAAGGCTAAGTTGATTCATCACAGTTCTCTCCAAGTGGCACATTTCAGTGGAGGCAGACAAAACTGCTATCCCTAGTGAAATTAGATCTGACAGTTGAGTTGTTAGTGGAGCCATTACACTGCCCACTGCAGTTAGCCAAGTAGTTGGAAGTTGTCTGTTTATCCATTGGAACCAATGTTTTATTCTGGACAAACAAGACAAAGAACTGTTAAGACTTCCTAATATGTTGGGTCCTAGATACATAGGCTTTATATTGCTTTCCTAGGTACATCAAGTCAGAGGAGCAACGTAGGAGTAAAAGTGACTTTATATACAGGAAATTCTCTCATTTAATCAAAAACTTAAATGTATTATGTAATGAAGCTCTAACTGCAACTTACAGCTTGTATAAAATGTTGTAGCCCAACAGAAACTCATGAAGAAAGTTTCTAATTTTGGAGTTTCAGAAAGTGGTAAGCAGGAATTTACTTGACGATCTTGGAGTTCAACAGCTCACTCCAGAATGTGCCATCCTTTAGACAAGATGTTAAACTAAGTTGCCATCTGCCTGAGTTGATGACAGTTTGGGTGGATGCAAAAGATACCATGGTATTCAAAGGACTGAGGAAATTCCTCTGGTACCGTGGCCAAATTCCCCCTGGTCATTATAAATGCCACCTCTGATCTCCACTGAAAATAGGTCAGTGTTCTAGTGGGATAAATCAACAGTGTAAATGAATAAATTAAATAAAATGTTAGCAACACTATTGTGTTCAGTTCAATCGGAATGCCTTCTTTGTGGAGTCTTCAGAATCTTCCTGTGTTCATGTACATTTTTGCTGGTATCTTAGCTTTCCTCACATATCCTAAAAGTAGTAAATGATACATTAAGACTTCAAATGACTGCTAGGTGAGTGTGTGTGTGCATGCACATACATTCTGTGCAAGCGTGTGTACATCCTCTGATATATTGCCAGCATCTATAAGATTGGCTTCCTGCCATACACCTGTTGTGGGCACCTATCCATTGGCTTAACCTGGCAACAAATGCATTAAAAATAACCAGGAGGCACTGCACTCCATATTAGTGCTCCGGTTTCCTGCAGCTCTTGCTGTAACAGAATAAGAAATGTAGTTGTTTCTACATGCTGTATGTTCCTGGAGTAAAGTAATGCAGAACTTTCTTAGTGGTGTAAGTTCCCAGATGATTTACTAACAGACAACACAGTCGTTTATAACATCTCTTAGTTATGGATTGCTTTTTGTACTACAGAATATAATGAAGTCATGTCAGATCTACAGACTGGTGGTTATTAAGCCTCATAGTTCTGTTTTAGTTTGGAATGTTTTATAAACAACTTAATAATATTAAAGTGGCACTGCAGTTCCACTGTAGTGCTACATTTATAGGCACAGTTTTGCCAGTACTAAAACTAGGGTGGGCAGACAGTGCGCCTACTATGGGAGCGAGCTTTTAAGTGATGCGATCAGCAGGTGCCAATGGGGTGCGAGTGCAATACCAACATTCATTTATGAAGTTGGGAGGATATCATGGCTTCCTAAATGAATGTAAATACTACATTCGCATTTGTGGTGGAAGGTCAATGTGTGTTATGAGCAACTGCAGTGAAGTGCTTATTACAGTTGTAGCAAACAGCTTGCTACAGTTACAGCAAGCAGCACAGAAAGACTTTAAGAAATATTCCTCAACTTTGTGTTGGGGCCATAAGTCTGGGGAAACTACCAAAAATAACAGATGAACTAGCTACAGCTCTGACTCATGCTATATCATAGTGATAACACAGTTGATTTATAACTCAAACTTGTTGTGTAGCCTACTATAATAAAGCAAATGCAATTCAATTCTGTTTGAAGGCTGTGTGTTTTAAGATGGTTTTTATCACACAGTAACTTTACTGGAGCTGTCTCTTAGTAGCAATTTTATGTGTAAAAATGAGTTGCAACTATTCTAACTGGCTAAAATGCAGTAATAATACAAAGTGTGATTTTAATAAATGTTACTCTGCATAACTATGTAGTTACTGTTGTAGGCCAGAATGCAATACAAACTACACAACTTTGTAGGCTAACATTTAGGAGAGTCACTTTTTTTGCTGTACTTTTTCTCCAGAATCTGAATGAATAAAGCAATTGCATTATTCAATTAGAAACCATGAGATATTACATAGAGCATCTACAGAGTAATCAATTGCCTAGACATGGTGAGATCTTGTTAAGTTTAATTCCAGTGGCTGCCAAAATTAATTACTAGAAAATGAAAACTAAAGTCTAAACCAACCATACTTGAGGTGGTGAATATTGCAGCAGAAATAAAAGAACATGAGGTGGGATCTTTAGAAAAAGGTAGGAGTCATATCTCTCAGCTGTACAGATTTCCACAGAATGTCCAGGTTTTTGTCTCATATTTTTGGTCTGTCCCTCATAAAATTGTGTTTTTCTGGCAAACTGTTGGTAAAACCATTGAAGGTTGAAGTCAGAAAATAATGACAGTCATTTGAGTTTCAGACTTCATATCCTTCAGAAAATGCATGCTAATGCAAAACTTGTTATTCTATCAACCTTCTAAGTTTGTAAGGGCAGGATTTAAAAAGTGTCCCTATTTTTGGGCCCTTGTCACTCCATTATTTATGGCTTTGACCAAATGTTTTGTTCTAAGAAGTTAAGTGGTACAATGGGATGAAATTGTATAGTAAAAATGGAAATTGTGGGAAAATATATGCCGAACAAATGTTTTGGAGAAGGAATGAGGTTTAAGAGAAGGCAGGAACTGAACAATTTATGTAATACTGGTTTGATCATTTTGTATAGAACAACATATGTGATGGTTTGATTACTTTTATATAAACATGAAATACCAAATTGTAAGCGTATATATGACCAAATAACCAAAAATATACCAAATATACACTAAAAAGGACCATAGCTCACTGCAAATGCTTACTTTCAAAAAAATCACTTTTAATTGAAAACAAATAAAAATGAACCCCTGAGGGTTAAAACTATTTTACACACAGGTTAAGCACTTTCATCTGCTAACTGCAGACTTTATCAGAACAGTGAAATGTGTGTTGCTCCCCGTATATAATACATTTTTAAAAAAGTCAAGATCCAATGGAAATGCTCAATTAACCTTCTCATGAATAAAACATAACCTTATGAATATTCATTAATTCTGCTCATTCAACCTGCACAGTTTTGTATTACACCTAGTAACCATACAGTTTCTAAGTATACCTATAAAACAATCGCATGTGCTTATGTATATCACATTTAGGTATAAAAACACATTATATAAGATATAGAAATGTTAATTTGTTCTGTGGTAAAAAAATATGTACTTCTTTAAAACACAATATTACACTTTTGTTATATAGTATAAAAACATATATAAACATTGAAAAAAAATAAACATATGTGACATATAAAAATGCTCATTTGTGCCATGTTAAAAAGTATGCACATCTTTAACACTCAATATTGCACTTTTATTTAGACATTGTATCATGACATTTTGCCTCCTTTCTTATTGTACCAGCTTTCTTTTTTATTTTTCTATTCACTTGTTTCTAACTTTATTCTGTGCGTACATATACCCTACTACAACATCATGTCATTCATATCCTTGCATCCAAGATTGGTTTGGTGGGAATATAGTCATTCAACCCAGGTTCTTTAGTTGCGTATAACCTGAGTTGCCATTTGACCTCTTTTTCTGCTAATTTGACCTTAACATTTCCTCCCCTTAAGTCTACCTTTACCTGTTCTAAAATCCCAAATTTGAACACATGGCTTGCATCATATTTAAGTTTGTGTCTACACAAAGCATTGTTTTTATCATTTTTCCTTATACAGTAGGTATGATCGTATATCTTGTTTCTCAATTGTCTGTCCATCTTGCCCACATAATAACTTGGACATGCCATATACTTGGCCAAGTATATGACATGTTGGGATAAACAACTCCCTTTGTTAAACCTTACTCTAGTGTGGTTGACGTCCCCTAATGTAATTCATTTCTCTTCTATAATCTCCTTACACTGCTGACACTGCCCACATGTTTTGGTGTACCCGTCTCCAATGTCACCCTTTGTTCTGCCTTTCACTCTCTCAAACCTATTCTTAAGGTTGGACCCCGTCTTATGAACATGCATAAGTGCTGCACCCACTTTACTTCTTAGAATGTTCCAGTTTTGTCTCATTATTTTCTTCGTCTCCTCACATATGGACTGCACTACACAAGCCCCATGGTGTGAATGTTCCTTCTCATTCTCATGTTCTCCCCTGTATTTCTACAACCCAATACCAAGAAGGGCTTTGTATTTTTCACCCATTCTCTCAGTACATATCGAGTGACATCATCAATTAAATATCTGGGGTAACCCCTTTCCCCAAATAATGTTCCTGTATATTCTAACTCTTTCTTCATTTCACTGAAACCAGATGTCATCCTCGCAGCTCTTATGCACTGACCCTTGATGATGCTCTTTTTTGACTTGCTGGGTGACAACTAGTATATTCTAAATATGAGTTGCTAAAGGTTTCTTTTCTATATATTCTGGATTTAAATCCTGCTGTTCCATTCGATACAAAAGTGTCTAAATATGCTATCCCGGTCGTGCTACTACTATGGGTGAATTTTAAATAACTACTGGTGTCATTCAAATACTTCAGAAATGCATCTACTTCACTTGTTGTACCATCCCATAAAATAAAAATATCATCCAAAAACCTAGTGTAGCATATACACTTACTAGCATACTGACTACCCAAAATATGTTCACTTTTCCGGTCTAGTAACACCATATTTGCATATATGGGGGTGCACGCCGCCCCCATGGCTACCCCGCTTTTTTGTCTATAGTATTCACCCTTGAACCAGATGTAATTAAAATCTAATACAATAGACATAAACTTACAAATTAAACTTGTCTTTTCCCACTCAAAGTTCATGTACTTCTGAATAATGTTACTAAACATTTCTAGTCCTTCTTCCTTTGGGATGTAGGAGAACAAATCCACCTCATCAGTGGTTACAAACACTAACCCTTCCTTCCAAATTTCTGGTTTCAACCTTCCCAAAAAGTCCCATGAGTCTTTCACTACATGGTGCACTCTATCATATATTGGTTTTAACCATCCATCCATTACTTTCCCATATGGGAATGTCTTAGACCTACTACTGGAAATAATGGGCCTATAAGGGGGGTCTTCAATACTTTTATGGATCTTTGGGATCCCTATTATGGTGCCAAGTACTGGATGTTCCACTCTCAAAAAATAGTACAAATTCATATCTATCCTGTTTTCCAAAAGGAACTCCTCTAGATATAAATCAATCCTTCTATGTCCGATGTTTACTTCATTGATAGAAGATAACATATATTTACTATCATTATATAATATTTCAAATATTTTGTTGTTATAATCCTGTGTTTCTACTAGCACTACGCCCCCCATCCGGTTTCATAACTCGAATGTCAGCCTCATAACATACTTCGTTTAATAATTTGTTTTCCTGCCTACTTAAATTATATCTTCTCTTTCCTTTCCTACACTTCTCTTGTAAATTATAGATTTCCACTGTGATCAACCTCTCATATGTGACTAATGTAGGATGTAAAGGGGGTGTATATTTACTTTTTTCTTAAACACATTCTCCTGTACACTTCTTTGGTTGTTCTGAAAGTGTATGGCCAAATTTAATTTCCTCAAGTACAATTTAAACTCCAATAAGGTATCAACTACATTGAATTTTTTCATAGGGACATATTTCATGCCTTTTGTAAACAACATAAAGTGTGTTTTCTCAAGCTTTAATTGTGTATAATTGTATATATTAAATTGCCCCATACAGAACTGTACAGCATTATGCTGCTTTATCTCCACTTTGTTGCCTCGTTTATCCATCCTTTTTAAAAATGTATTATATAGGGGGGGAGCAACACACATTTCACTGTTCTGATGAAGTCTGCAGTTAGCAGATGAAAGCGCTTAACCTATGTGTAAAATAGTTTTAACCCTCATGGGTTTGTTTTTATTTGTTTTCTATTAAAAGTGATTTTTTGAAAGTAAGCATTTGCAGTGAGCTACGGCCCTTTTTAGCATATATTTGGTATTTTTTTGGTTTTATATAAATATGTTTGCCTATTTCACAAGTGATAATTACATAAAAGTGTTTAAAAAAAGAAAACCTGCAGAGTAATGAAAAAATACATTCATTAATAAATCATTGTTTCTGTATCATACCACTGAACCTCTTTGCTCAGGAATTCTGGACAGAGCCCAAAGCAATTGTATGTGCGTGTGTGTGTGTGTGTGTGTGGGGGGGGGGGGGGGGTGGCAATGAATATGCCCAAAATTTGGGACAGTTTTTAAATAGTACTGTAATTAATTCAAAACATTAACAGAACAATGGGGCTTGCCTCAATATGCATTTTCTGAACAATAATTATGGAACTCTAATGTTTGGCATAATTAACTGACTGCAGTCCTCTGTTATTTACCTGATATATGATGGACAGGGCAAAAATATAGAAGAACAGGGTTATATCATGCATTTTCTGAATAAGTAGTATGAAACTTTAACTTCTGGCATTACTGACTTTAATTCTTAGCAGTTTAAGAAAAATATGAGGTAAAATCAGGGATGTTCTGCAAAACGACAGTTCAGCTGAGAGGTATGCAGATTTTGTGTAAATGTTTACACCCAAACCTACTGAGCTACACTAGCCTTCCTGGGTGCCGAAACAAGTATGGATAGGAAGTCACATAGTTAATGATAATGCGTTGCACACCCATTAATCCAAAAAGATGATATATTGACCTTGACAATGTAAGCAGTACGTAAATCACTCATTTAACACAACAAAAAGAATGTCCCACCAACAACCCCAAGGTGTGAACATAACAGGTGCAAGTGTGCACCTTGGGGCAAGCAGAGGAACATTCACTTATTATGTTGACTGTGCAGCATTTCACAGTGCTTTACTGTACAAACAAGTCCATGGTGCTTCCCCTCTGCCTTTTTTAAAAATGTATGCAGCTGCTGAGACTGCATATTTCTCCTCACGCCAGTGGCAATGATATATATATATTTTTTTGCTTAATATATTTTATTGAAAATTGAAAAAAAATGAATACAGAGTACAGAATATATCAAGATTTGAAATGTAATATAATAGATAATGTAAGTAAATAATATTTTAAGAAAAAAAATAAAATATAACTATTTACAGTATATACTGTAAGCCTGAGATTAAAATAATAAAAACGAATCAATACAAAAGTATGAAAACCTAAAAACAAAACTATAATGATTAAATAGATGAAAATGAATCAGTAAGGGCCAAAACCTTCAACCAAGGATTATTCTTCAGTTTGTTAGGTTACATTCTTCTCTCATTTATTGCAATGACATTTTATGTTACACTTTATAGCAGTGGATAAGTAACACAAGATATTTTAATATAATTCCAGGAAGCAAGATTTGGCATTATAGTACTTCTTTGGTGCTATGACATTTTGGTTTGCATTTTATCAGACAGAACAAACACTGTTAACACTATAGTGGTATTCTATGGTAATAAACACTATTCTAAAATACCAAAACTATACCATCACTTCTTTCATTGGGTGAATCACAACAGGAGCTGTAACTTTTCATATTCGACTTAATAGCAATTCAGAAAAGGCACATTAGCTAAGCAGCATAACGCTACTGGAGTGTATCTGTTACGGAAAGCAAAATACATGTTAAAATGCATGTGGAGACGAGCAGTTAACACTGAACTGTTGAATTAAAAAGGTCTGCACATTTATTATCAACATGGAATTACTGTATATGGAAAAACCCTTCTCTGAGGAGCCTGACAGATTGCAACCTGAGATGTGACATTTTGCACTGCACCTTATAACAACAGAATAATAATGTACAGTATTTCAGAAAGCAATAGTTGGCATTGTCTCCCTGTTTAAATGTCAGCACTTGTAACACCAACTGTTGAAAGACCAAAAAAAATTGAAAATCCAGAAGAAGAGTGAATCTGTGAATTTCAAACACCGCTCTTCTCCTTTAAACTTCTGTTTTGCATGGGTGCAGCTTCTCCGCAGAATGTGGGCTCTCTTTATACATACATATAACTATTTCAGGCAAGTGTACTGGTTGTTCTTAAAATATCTAAATTAGTGCTTACTTTAATATAATTTGGTAGTCTATTCCATACATTAGCTGCTCTCTCAGAGAACCAATTAGTACACCGCTCATTCCCATAGAATCTTCTACATAGGATGCCTGATGATTTTCTACTACTTTTTGATAACCCCAAACATTCCCAGAGGTAGTTGTCTTTAAATACTCTAAATACCTGAATAATGCCTCTTCTTAAACATTGGTATGAGACTCTGTACAAGTTAATTTCACATGCGTGGATGCCCCTGGTATATTTCCTCTCTACACTTATTTTCTTATAAGGTTTCCATATTGTTATTCCAAATACTTGTTGGTCTAATGTAACTTACAAACAATGATTTCATCATTTCTGATTTCCTAGATTTTCTAGACTTTGTAAACCTTTTTATACAACCTATAGCTCTATAACTATCATTAACCAACTGGCTGATCTGATTAGAAAAACTCAAAGTTGGATCTACTCATATAGCCAGGTCCTTAAATGAATGTACACTTTCAATCACTGTGTGCTGTTTAAATATTCACCTTTCAGTACATGTCTCACAAATCTCATATGCTTCATTTTTGATGTATTTGGCTGCATATTATTCTTCTGTGGTCAAACGGTCAATTTAGTCAAGTTATTTTGCAGACATGCCCTATCTGTAACTCATGTAACCAGTTTATTCATTTGCAAGTCATCTACATGTGGACTATAGAATACCTCGGATGAAAAAGATAGGTCTGAAAGATAAACCTAAACAAGTATGGGCCTAGGACAGACCCCTATGGGACACCTTGACTGTCATCTAGAATTTTGTCATATTTATTTATTTATTTATTTTATATTTGTTTACCGAGAAAGTCTGACTGGGTGAAACCCATTTTCAGCGGACACCCAGAGAGAAAGCTCCACATACAATCACACAATATAGGAAGGACATATAAAGGTTACATGTACATATGCTAAAATCAAAACACCAAATATAGCTTCACAAGAAACATAAAATAGATAGAATGACCTATGCTTAATACAGACAATTAATCACTCATCCCTGTTGCAATAATAAGCACTGGTTTAACAAGTCAAACAGCATTCATTCTTACATATAATCCTTATATACAGTGGTTTTCTACTAAAATGTTATGAAATTCTGAAACTGACTGACAGCAGAAACATTTTGAAATATAAGTGAAGTTCAAGTTTTTGACCTACAGAAGTTGAGTGAGTATAGAGGTAGTTGTGTAAGACAGTAAGAGATGGAGTCAAGGGGAAAAAATTGTAAAACAAAGGTGGAGGTTAGTTATAGCAGATATTGATTATTATAGGGTACAGAGGTGTATTGTAGAGGTCTAAGTTAACCAGGACTGTTGCATGAGCAAAATCATGCATCAGAGAATTTAGTTTTTTTCCTAACATCTTTATTAAATTTCCATATGTGACAAAGGCAATTTTACATTTATATAAAATGAAAAACATACAAAATTAAATCACTTTAGTTGTAAACAGTTTACATCACAGACACCATTGAAACAACTGTAGTTGTAAACATTACTAATCACTTATAAACATTCTAGTCATTGGCAGTTAAGCATTATATCGCTCATTCAAATCCTGCCGCTTAAACCTCATTCCTGCTCTGCATATGCTTTTCCAGCAATTCCCATTTTTTCTATGTAGTTTGCTCCTCCCCTTTTATAAAGATTCCAGTTCCAGTTGTTTTATCTCAAGTTACTATATTCACTACTTCTAGTAAAGTTGGTCTAGACTTTGATTTCCATTTTCTAGTAACTGCTTTTTTGGCAGCCACCATAATTAGACTCAGCAAGGCTTTACTATGTCTAGGCAATTCTGATTCTGTAGTATAATTAAAAAAAATCATCTCCCCAGTCAGTCCAATCCACCTACCCAGCATCTTCAACAGAGCAGCCCGCAGGGAATCCCGAAAGTCTGCCAACTCATCACACCTTCAAAAAATATGTTCCCAACTACCTCTTTCTTCCCTATCATACCTCCAGCATTTGCTATCCACCTGAGGAAAAATTCTTTGGCATCTACTTGGGGTATAAAAATACCTATGTAAACATTTCCAGGCAAAGATCCTAAATCTTCTAGACTTTGTTGCATATTTGGGAGCTATACATATATCCCCCATTGTCTCTTTGTGAATTGCTTATCCAACCTCTCTCCCCAATCGTTTCTAAGTTCCTCTGATTGATTCTTGTAATTATCATGCAGTATTTTATATGCTTTACTAATTATTCCTTTTCTAACAGCAGCTTCTGTTCTACATTCTGTTAAAAACTCTACCAGTGCTGGTCTTTCATTTAGGAGCCCCTATTTCTTTCCCTTTGCCTACACTCTGATATCAATCCTTGATAGGGAAAACAATCTCTAACCTGCAGTCCAAATAAATTGTTGGCCTCTTCCCATTATATTACCTTTCTAGTTATTTGTTCTCAATACCTTGGTTCCTTTGCCAATTTTCTCCAATAAATTCCAGCTTCCCTCTTGCCTATTATTTGCATCGGTGAACACAGTCAACCCTGTCAGCAAAATCTCTTTTCTCCATTCTCATACTGGTTTGGTTCTTAGAATATTCCCTGGTATTTTATGAATATAATGCTCTATATGATTTTGGTTGTTCTCCTTAAGAGTCTGCATCCAAAATCCCAATTTCTGCTTATTTCCTCAGCTTCCTCCCTGTGTCATCATCATCCCTTTCCACCTTGAATTATAGTTTTCAGCCTGTGCTATGTTTAAGAACCTTAACTGTGTTGCTCTAAAATACTCTCTCAAATTAGGTAATTCTAGTCCACCTTGTTCTATTGGTAGAATCAGCTTATCCCACTTGACCCTTGCTGTCTTCCCTTCCCAGATAAAATCCTTCAACTCTTTTTTAATTGCTGTCCACAATTTCTCCTCCAGTTGATAAAAGTATGCCTGACCTGTGTATAAGACCAAAGGGACTAAAACATTTTAATGGCTTGTATCTTAGTATCCATATCCATAGAACAAAACTTCCAGTTTCTCAATTTTTGTATTACCTTCTGTTTAGTCTCTTCCCACATATCCTTAGCTGCCACCACAGATTAATTTCTAATCCATACTCCTAAATACTTCATTTTATCATGTCCCCATAAATATGGATATTGTTGGACCAATGTGTGTGTGGGTACATAATTTACCACTACTGTCTTTGTTTTAGCTTCATTCATTTTGTATCCTGAGAAGATTTGAAACTGTCTTAAAATATTCCACAACACTGTAATGTCCTTTTCTGGTTTTGTCATGTATAGAATAATATCATCTGCAAATAGAGCCAGCTTTTCCTGACTACCATACCAATTATATCCTTGAATTTCTGAGTCTTATTTTCTTTGCCAGTGGTTCTAAATATAATGCAAGCAACAAAAGGGAAAGCCGACAACCCTGCCTGATTCCTGTACTCAAGCAGAAATTATCAGAGAGGACCCCACCCACTTTCATTTGTGCCTCTGATCCCTCATATATTCTTCTAATCAACCTTATAATTGTATCAGGGAAAGCAAATGCTTCCATTGCCCTGCTCATGAAGTCCCAGTCTACTCCGTCAAATGCTTTTTCTGCATCAAGACCCACCAATAAAAGTGGTACTAACTTACATTCTGTTTCCGTCTGGATCATCAATGTTCTGTTCAGAGAACTGTGTTTTTAGTAACTTTTTAAAATTAACAGTGTTAATAGTAGATCTAATGGTGTGAGGGAGTGAATTCCAGATTTTATCTACATGATTGAAAAGAGAGTCTCCCACAGTATTCTTTGCTTTGTTAATTTTTAATAGTGATTTATTGGTGGAACATAGTACTCAGTTATTGGAGTAAGGTTCAATTATGTACTGGAGAACTGTTTTTTTTTTCTGGCTGGCGGAGTAGTTAATGAGCTGTTATCAGCTGATTATAGGCTAGTAGATGTGGAAGTTCCAAACAGGAAAGTTGTTTCAGGGCTAGACAATGGTGTGATCGACATAAAGAGTCAGTAGCAAATTTTGCTATTTTATTATAACCAGCTTCAAGTTTTCCTAGGTCTGTATTCTTCAGGTTGGTGAGTATGGGTGAAGCATAAAGGAGGATAGAGAGAAGGTGAGTTCTTGCAATGGCTATCCTATTGTTGTTAAGAATTGCTTATTTCTATAAAGTACACCTAGTTTTTGTATGTACTTTCTTTATAGTTTGGGATAAGTGTAGGTCAAATTTCAAGTTGTCAGTCATGATGCCTAAGAATTTTGTAGATAATATCAGTGTAATTGTTGTATTACCTGTAGCTTTGATGAGGAAAGGGGGGGAGGGTCACTGGCTCTAGTGGAATGGAAGATCATACGTTTAATGTTGCTAGGGTTAAGTATGAGTTGAGATTTTGTAAGCCAGGATTCAGCAGCAGAGAAGGACTTTTGGGTTATATCTTCAAGTTGCTGTATGGAAGGGGCAGCACGTGTAAGAGTGGAGTCGTCAGCATATTGGACTAAGGAGGAAAGGAAAGTAGCTGTGTTAAGGTTATTAGTGAAGAGAATAAAGAGAAGGGGGCCAAGAACAGAACCTTGAGGTACCCCCAGTGTGACTGAAGTAAAGGGGAGAGGCCTTTTTCCCATTTTACAGCTTGCTGGCATCCTGTTAGTTTCTGAACCATGTGAGTGGAGAGAGACTGAGATTTAGGTTGGAGAGTACTATCAGTAATTTGTGTGATGGGAGACATTATTTAAAGCTTTTGACAGATCAAGAAAGATGGTCAAGACTATTTTGCCTTCATTCCTGTATTGTTTAATGGTGTTAGTGAAGCTAAGGAGGGCAGTTGTAGTACTGTGATTAGGTCTAAATCCATGCTGTGTTGCGGCTAATTGGCTATTTGTGGAGAGGTAGTCCAGAAGTTGAGAATGTATACAACTTTTCTAGAACTTTGGATAGTGGGGATAGAATGGCAATAGGCCTATAATCTGAAAGCTCTGTAGAGAGACCACCTTTATATAGAGGGATTATATAGAATATTTTCCAGAGAGATGGGATTTTCTGCTCGGTAATAGAACAATTGATGGGCAGTGCAGTCATGTAGTGGTTAGCATTGTTGCCTCACAGCAAGAGGTTATTTGGTTTGATTCTTGGCTGGGGTGCCTTCTGTGTGGCATCTGCATGTCCTCCCTGCATTAGTGTGGGTTTCCTCAAGGTGCTCTGGTTTCTTCCCACAGTACAAAGACATCCAGTAGGTGGACTGGATACTCTAAATTGGCCGTAGGTGTGAGTATGTGCATGCAAGTGTGAGTGGTGTAACCTCTGAGGAGGGTTGAGCCTTGGGCTGGCAACCTGAGCCCATAAAACCTTTAACTGCTACAGAAACAAGTGCTAAAAGGTGCATAATGGGAGGGGAGAGAATAGAACGATTGTTAAGAATTGAGGGATCTAAATTATAAAATCAAAAGTTTACTTACCTGAATGCCTAAATGTCGACACCTATTCCGCGAACCGCATATACACCGAATGCCCTAAACCACGAAATTCAAAAAGTCGAACTGTCATACTTGTCCCACCCCACCGCTCGCTACATACTACCTAGACAAGCAAACTAAATAAACCACATACATACACTAACCAAAACCCTACTTCTAACCCTAAACTAAACCCTACTTCTAACCCTACAATAAATCTTACATATACCACCATGTATGCAGTTAACTTAACACACACACTAACCCTAAGGTCCATAACTATCGCACACTTACCTTAGAAAATTAAACCCAAACAAACTAAATAATCCACACACATACACTTAACAAATCCCTACACTAAATCTAACATACAATACCATCTATGCACTTACCTTAACCCGCACCCTAACCCTGAGGTCCGTAACTATCGCACACTTACCTTACAGAGCTATACCGCAGAAGGCCAACCATGATGATTCGACATTTCTGCTTTTGCTTCTGGACGATCGATGTTTTCGCAGTTCGATGAAGACGGGTCGATGTTTAGGTGTTCGGGTAAGTAAATGTTCGTCTTTTTAATATAGACCCGAATTGAGACAGGGTAAGAAATAGAGTCAGGAGATAGCTTTAGATATTCAACTGGTAGGTTGTCAGCTGCTAGAGTTGTTGGTTTAAGTTTTCTGAGAAGTTTCTTTATACTACTTGTTGAGACGGCATGGAAGGATAATGTAGTTTCATTGTTTGTTTGCTGTTAAGGCTACTGTTTTTGGGGAGGAGCAGTTAATTTTGGAAAGTGAAAGTATGCTTTCAGTGAAGAATTTATTATATTGTTCTGCTATACTACCTAGATTGTTTGAGGAAGAGGGATGTGGAGTTGATGCTTGGCCTGGATGTAGGATTGTTTTTATTGCTAACCAGAATTTTTGTGGAGATTATTTTTATGTTTCATTTGGATATTGGTGTAGTAGTTTTTTATCCTGTTTAATTTGTTTTGGCTGTGTTTCTCAGTTCTTGATATGAGAGATGATTACTCTGAGATTTATTTCCATACCATTTCCCAGGCCTCAGTTTGACTAGAGCTCTAGTTTCCTTAGGTAACCAAGTGGCATAATCTGACTTTGACCATATTGTCCTTAGTGCTAATTTATCAGGTATACTCTGGAATGTGGAACTGAAATAATCAACAGCCTCATCTAGGGGCAAAACCTTTACAGGAGTCCAGTTAAAGTGACTGAGTAAGGTTATAAAGGTTTGGTTGTTGACATGTTTCTTATTATGTATATGGTGATAAATAGTGTGTTTAACAGGATATGTTCGTTGCCTAAGAAAGTAGGTTGGTATGTAGTCACTAAGACTGTTGGGGATACAACCAGAATATTGTGAGAGGGATGGTTTACTAGTTAGAGTCCAATCTAGGATGGACTGCCTATTTGAGGTTTTGTCTCTTCTAGTAGGACTTTGTATGATTTGTATGATTTGGGTAAAGTCATGTATGTTTATATGGTTAGTGAGATTCTTTGAATTTCAAGTCAGCCAGTCTGTATTAAAATCACCCATGATAACTGTTTCCTGGGGTAATGTTCTAGAAGTCCAGTGAAGGATATACTCTATGGTGGTCGGGTTATTTATTACCAGGTGAAATATATGTTCCTAGTTCCTACTATAGTTAAGTATTTTTTGGAATCAATTTTTAGTTTAGTGTACAGTATTTCAGCATTATTAAAATCTGGGGTATTTTGATCTAATGGTTGTAGTATGAAGTTATTTTTAGATAGTATGGTAATTTCTCCACCTCTTTTGGTCTTGCTGTATGTCACTTGCCATGTCCTAGTTGTAAGCCATGCAGCTATCCATCTAATCAAGATTGCATTAATACTGAATTGGTTCAGCAATGCTCATATTTATGAGGCTATGATACTCAGGAGTATGGATTAAATGGATTTTGTTGTGGTAGCTAAGGATATGTGGGAAGAGACTAAACAAAAGATAATACAAAAAACTGAGAAAATGAAAGCTGTGTTTAATGGATATGGACTAGCAAGATAAAAGCAGTAAAAATGTTTTTAGTCCCTTTGTTTTCATACACGGATCAGGTACATTAATAAAGAGTTGAAGGATTTTATCTGGGAGAAGAATAGGGCAAGAGTCAAGTGGGATAAGTTGATTCTCCCAATAGAACAAGGTGGCTTAGGATTACCTGATTTGAAGGGGTATTTCAGAGCTGCACAGTTAAGGCTCCTATACACAAACATAAAACTATAATTCAAATTGGAAAGGGAAGATGATGAAACGGGAAAAGCTCAAGAAATAAGGAGAAACTGGAATTTTGAATGTGGATCCTTAAGAATAACAAAAAACAAACAGAATATTATATTCATAAAGTAGCAGAAAGTATTCTAAGAACTAACCCAACACAGGGATGGAGAAAGGAGATTCTGCCAATAGGGATGACTGCAGTTAGAGGTACAGAAAACAGGCAAGGGGGGCTGGAATTTATTGGAGAAAAGTGGCAAAAGAAACAATAAAGAACTTTTGAACAGGTGTGTGAGCTTGATTTTCGACACTTCTTGAAAGAACCCAAAATGGGTGGACTTGATATGAGGTCCAATATTACCCCATATGAAAAAGAAACGTTGCACCTTTTAAGATCACCCTCTGTTAGGGTGGTGAAACCTGATAAGGGAGGGGGGTAGCTATCTTTGACCAGGTTGATTATAACAAAATAATTCATTCTTTGTTACACAGTAAAGCATATTCAAAGGCTTCACTGAATGAAGTGAACACAGCATATAGCCGAATTAAGGGCTATTTTAATGATCTTTTTATAGAGTCAATAATAGATATTGACACCTTTAACTATATTTCACTTCCCTGGCCTAAGACTCCTGTGTTATTTGGTATCCATTCAGTCAATAAACAGTTTTTTTGTTTCGTGTTTCACCTTTACTGTTGGATATTTTGTTATTTTATTTCTACCAGTTTGTTGTGTTTTTTGTTTGTTAAATTTAATTCTGATTGCTGCCAAAAAAGCAATGACTAGAAAATGGAAATCAAAGACTAAACCAATTGTACTAGAACTAGTGAATATACTAACAGAGATAAAAGAACTATAAGTGGGATCTTCAGAAAAGGATATGAGCAAATCACATAGAAAAAAATGGAATTTTGAGAACAAAACATGCAAAATGATGTTTTGTTGGAGGAATGAGGTTCAAGGGAAGGCAGGAATTGAATGAGCTATGTAATGTTCTGTATAAAAGATTATATGTGATGGATAATGTTTGCAAATGAAAATGTCAGTATGGTTTGTTTTCATTTATATAAATGTCTAATTATCTACGTCATATAACAATATTTCTTGTTTAAAACAAGACTATATTAATATCTAGCTGTCCTATATTACTGATCAATGTTTTGTGTATAACCCTATGAAATGCTGATGTTAAGTTAATATATATTACATCACAACACAATTGTTTTCATTTATGGCTGCTGTTATTTTGTTATAGAACATCATGTTACAGGTGGTTATAGATCTATTTTTAACAAATACATGCTGGTATATTGTTTCAAGTTCAAGCATTTCCAGTTCTGACAATAATTTATACAAAATAACTTTCTCCATTATTGTTCAACAGCAGAAGTTGGGTCTATATTACTCTGGGTTTGTCCTATTCCCCTTATAAACAGGTATATAACAAGTGCATGCCTCCAATCTTGAGGACTCTACTTATAATTAAATTGCCTAATAAATAACACATATAATAGTACTGTAAGTTCATGCTGAAGTGTTCTGAGGTCATTATTACTAATTTTGTCTCCTGTCTGTGCTTTGTATGGGTCCAGTCTGTGTAGTTCTTTTTCAATCTAATCTAATTTAACTTCAGTGTCTGACGTTACCTGGATGTTACTAGAACAGTTTATCACTCCCTTTGTGTAGCCAAACTGCTTTGCTTAAGATTCTGTAAATAAATCTGTAACCTTTTGTGTTTGAGAATACAATTTACAATCTATGCACAGTTTATCAAATTGTACATCTTTACTCTTACCACAACTTATGTATCTGTAAAATGGTTACCTGAATGCTCAATATCTTTATAATTTTTCTTTTTTTTAAAACAAGAAACATCTTTATTAAATTATCACTTATGGCACAGGCAATCATATATTTATAGAAATGAAAACAAACCATGCTGACATAATCTACATTGCAAGCATTATACATCACAAACCATATTGACGTAATTTTAGTTGCAAACATTATGCAACACTTATAATCTACCCAGTCATTCTCAAACATTATATAGCTCATTCATATCCTGCCTTCTTTTAAACCCCATTCCTCCCCTATATGTATTGTTGCCATAGTTCCCAATTTTACTATGTAATTTGCTTCTACCTTTTTCTACAGATCCCAATTCCAGCTGTTTTATCTCTGTTACTATATTCATTACTTATAGCACAGTGAACTTAGACTGATTTCCATTTTCTAGTAATTGCTCTTTTGGCAGCTACCATAATTAGACTCAGCATGGCCTTAATATGTCTAGGCACTTCCAATTCTGTATCATAGCTCAGAAAAATAATTACCCTAGATACACCAATTTGCTCACCCAGTATCTATTCTGTTGAGAGTAGTCTACAGGGAATATTTAAAGTCTGCCGACTCATTACACTCCCAGAAAATATGTTCCCAATTACTTCTTCTTTCCTCCCCATCACAACTCCAATATTTGCTGTCTACCTGAGGAAAAAAATTCTGGTGTCTACTTGGGGTATAAAAATAGCCATGTAAACATTTTCAAGCAAAAAAATCATAAATCTTGTAGATTTTATTGCATATTTGGGAGACACACATATATCCCACCATTGTTTCTTTGTCAATTACTTATGCAATCTCTCTTCCCAATCCTTTCTAGCCTCCTCTGATTGATTCTTATAGTTATCATGCAATATTTTATATGCTCTACTAATTATTCCTTTTTTAATAGCAGTTTCTGTTCTAGATTCTACTAAAAACTCTAACAGTGCTGGACTTTCATTTAGTACCCCCCCCCCCAAGGGAGCCCGCAGGATTTTTTGCAGGGGGGTGCAAACCCAGAGCCCCACCCACATAGCTCACCCCGCCCCCTGCCAACACAGCCCCGCCCAAGTCCACCCACCCAAGCCCCGCCCACACAGCCATTCCAGTGTCCCATTACTTGGCTATTTCTCCCCATTTACTGTAGACACTGTTCAAATCTGTGTGCATACTGTTTTATGCTTTAGTTCTACAATGATTACAGGCAGTTGGATTTAATTTACAACTTTTATTTCAAACATTATAGCCCAAACACTGAGACATTTACTAAACCTAAACAAAGCAATAGTCTTACAATGAAAACAGACTTGGCATTAAAGCTTCTCTACTTTTGAAACTCACATTCAATAAAACAGCATTGAAACCCACATTCAAAGAAAATGCATCTGGCCAGTGGCAGGTTATTTACCTTTGAACTGTTTTCAAGCAATAGGCTCCTTGCACACCGTTAGGGCCATGCAAAAGTTATTAGATTTACCTGATTGTATTAATTATAATATATAATTGAATTATATCCCTTGTATTATACAGCAGCACTTGTTTGAGTGACTCTGCTGAAGTAAAAGTAATCTGAATAATTCCACATTAAAGATATCTGAAACTAATGAAGATGTTGTTGCTGTATATTTCAGTGTTTCATTTACAAATTCAGTGCCTGTTGCCGTCAAAGAATAAATTGCCTATGTTAAATTAAAAAAAATGGTAAGCTGGTATATTGCAATAGAAAATGGATGACAAGCTGAAAAACAGGTTCATAGTTATTAGGCATCTCATCCAAAGGAGGGCATCCTGAGGACTGCAACATACAAATGTATATGCTGTAGGAATAGAACCTCAAGCCTTTACATTAAGATGCAAGTATTCTACTTGTGGTGCTACTAACATAGCTTTAAAACGTTATACCACAATAGAGATACCATTTGCTAAACAAAACAGTTGCACATTGTAAATAGACTTGGCATGAGCAGCAGTGAACTTAGCTTCCTTAAAACTCACAGTTCCTTGAAAATGCACTTGAAAATTCCACCTGTTAACTCTAACTTGGGCATTTCACTTTCTCACAAACATACCATACCCTCAAGGCCTCAACCTTAGTGCAAGAAATCTGGACAAAGCCTAAAATAAATAGGGACAGATTATAAATATGGCTCTCAGAAACTTAGAAAATTGCAAGAGTAACAGGATTTGTGTTGGTATGCATTTTTCTAAATGACATGACATCTAAAACTGAAATGTCTCATTTAGCAACTTCAATCCTTTTTAGGAGGAATATGGGGCAAAAATCTGGACAGCTGAGGGGTATGCTACCTCCCTCTAATACACACACCAAATAATTCTGGTCAGACAAATTAGTTCTGGGAAGGTTGCACTGAATGGCACCGTGCTTGAGCTGAAGTGGGTGAAATCCTGGTAGCCAGTGATAACTGATCTGCAGCTCAGCATTGTGGAGCATTAAAGCATTTTTAGCAGAGCATTGTTTCATCACTACCTATTGTGTTTGCACATAAGCTGTAGTTATTTTAAACATTTGCCTTTTTTGATTACTACAGAGTACATTTACCCACCAGAGCTATTGTGTTTTGACTTCAGTGTGGAGCTAGTTGTTGTAGGGCTTGGCTTTTAAGTAAGGTAGCAATGCTTATTTACCATATACCATTAAAGCCACCCAACTACAAGTGTACTAACACAGAGACACTGCTATAAGACACTGGTCTGCAATAAAATGTAATGAGCTTCTGAAAATACTGTAATCCTGTCCTTTTATTACAATGAATATAAAATACTTCGAAATAAGGTAAAAAAGCTCATAATCTTAGACCGACAAAACTACTTTTCCACACTTCAAAATAATAAAATCAAACCCTCAGAAATTTTGGAAAGGTATCTCTACTCTACTTAACCCCAGCAAACCAGATACCCCTACCCCAGACCCAAACGCTCCTGACCAAGACTTGGCTACCCAATTTAACTCTTTTCATTGAATCCATTTCCAAATTAACGCCATCTTTCTCTAACACCACTACACTGCTACTACTTCCTCATTCCCATCTACTAACTCCCATCCCTCCACTCCTCCTACTACTTCATCAGCTTCATCTGCCCCTAATTCTCCCTCTTCACACTCCTTTTTCTCATTTAAACCTATACCCAACTTCTACTATAAAGAAATTCCTTATGAAACTGAAGCCATGCACCAATGCTCCTGATAACATCCCTTCTTACTTTCTTGGCAAAGCTGCTGAAGCAATCGCTTACCCTATTAGCATTTTAATCAACTGCTCTATCCAAGAATGTATAGTACCCCAAGTCTGGAAAAGGGCCTTTATCATACCTCTACATAAAAGGTGGCAACAACAACAATGTTACTAATTTCCGCCCCATCGCTATTCTGTCCCCATCTCTAAACTCCTAGAAAAGTGTATCCAACTACAACTCCTTCCACATCTCTTAGATAATCACCTACTAACTCCCACACATGGAGTCAGACCACATCATAGCATTATGACCGCCCTCCTCTCCTTCCTTGAAACTGTAAATAAAGCCCGCGACTCTGGCCAAATTGTTTCTACCCTACTACTCGACCTCTCTAAGGCCTTTGACACACTCTCACAGCCTGCTACTAACTAAACTTTACCCATCTCCCTCCTCCTTGAACTGGTTCTCCAGCTACTTATCTAACAGATCTCAAGCAGTCAAATGGAAAAAGGCCACCTCCTCATTTCTAAATACTCCTACTGGGGTACCCCAGGGCTCTATACCGAGTCCCCTTCTCTTAAATATATTTATAAATGATTTCCATAACTCTATCCCATTCTCAGACATCATCCAATATGCCGATGATTCTGCTATTATCTGCTGCCACCTCTATCCCTCACTCCTAAAACTGACTCAAGATGCTTTTACAACAACTGAGCAATGGATGAAAAGGAATCACCTAGCACTCAATGCCTCTAAAACCAAATTAATGTTATTCATCCCTCTAAGGCAACTTCTTTCAATATAAACACATTCCACATCTCTAGACAAAATAATCTACTCCTGGAACTGGTGTCAGAGACCAAGTTACTTGGGGTCCAAATTGATACCAGCTCAAATTCAACTCCCACCTACAGTTAAATATCAAGAAAACCCGGTATGCTTTACCGACAAAATCATTACCTTACACCTGCTACCAAAATCACCCCCTACCTCATTTCTTATCCTCTCCCTTCTCTATGGAGCTCCACTCCTAACTAATCTACAGACCTCCAACACAACTTTCCTCTTGCTACAACAAAATTGCCAAGTTCGCTAGCAACCACAAGTCCTCCACCCACCACTGTTCCTCTCTCCAAAAACTAAAAATGGCTAGAGCTACCCAGTTATCTCACATATACTCAACTAAATCTTGCACATAAGCTCATTTTCAACCCCTCCCTTTCATCAGCCTTTAAAATGCACCTTCCTGCAAGAGTATCAAGATCCAACAATCAAAATCTATTAGAAGTATATAAACCAACTAGTCCCCCAGGCAAAAATCTTCTCCTTGCATGCCTTTGGAACTCCCTACCACCTTCCATTCGCACCACCCCCAACCATTTTATATTTAAAAGATCTCTTCACTCACATCTAGTATCCCAGTGGGAATGCTCTTGCTCCCACACCACATAACACTTGCAAACTCCATCTTCTTTCTTCCTCTGTTTCTTCCTGCAACTTTCCTAATTACCCACCCTAACTCATACATATTATTATTCCTAGAATAATCAGAAAGAATATACTAGGCCACACTTCCCAAGTATTGCTTCCCTAATACGTTATTGCTTCTCAGTACTTTTGTGCATTGCTTCCTAATATGTTATTATTCCTCAATATTGTCATGAAATGCTTCCAAATATGTTATTTCTCAGTGCTTTTGTGCTAAATTTCCCTTTAGTCTGTATTACCTATTAATTTCATCACTAGATTGTACTCGCTCTAGTTGTATTATTTTCAAATTGTTATTTCTTGTATGATTAACTTCTGTGTAATTGTATAATTTGTATATCTATTAATAACCTACTTAGTTTTGGAGCTTTTCTCCCCAGGACTCCATTGAAAACGGGTTCATTTGGCCCAATGGACTATCCTGGCAAACCAACTGCAAATAAAATAAATAAAACTGTCATATGCATTTCAATACCCAAGGCTTATACATTATCTAGTCATGTAAATATTCTCTGCATGGCAACAACGAAAAGGCTTTCAATGCTGGTAATTCTTTAACAATATACTTACTAAAGCTTACTTGCATCTTACAATATCCGACAAGCTTACTAAAGCTTATTTGCATCTTACAATCTCTGACAAGCTTACCTGATGTTCATTAAACCATGGCTACTTAAACAGAGCAACAGGGCACTGTGACAGCATACAGTTCCAGAATAAGAAGCATAAATCAACAGTACAAAAATCTGATAGAAAACCAGAACATTTTGCAAAATCAAGGACAGATGAAAAGCCACAGTCGTATTTGTGATCTACTTTGGATGGGGGAATACTCTGCACATTTACACTGCATAACTGCTCCTTGCCTTCCATGGACACATCCAGAGCCACTACAATGGGGAGAGTGGGGTGCAATAAGTATGTCACAATTTGAAATGTCTCTGGCAATAAGTATGTCACAATTTGAAATGTCTCTGGCTGACAGTGATGGCTCTGACACTCATACCTCTCAACTTCAGAGCAAGAAATCTGGACAAAGCCATACATAGAACTAGAAGTGTGACAAGCCCAAAAATAAGGCCAATTTTTAAATATTGCTCTAACTTAAATAGAACAGGTAGATCTTGCATTAGTACAAGTTTTCTGAAGGGTATGAAATCTGAAACTCAAATGTCTGTCATTATTTTCTAACTTCAATCTTTAATGACTTGCCACTAATTTGCCAGAAAAACACAATTTTATGAAAAACGGACCAAAATGTGATGCAAAAATACCTGTCAAAAAAGGGACACCTTTTTAATATTAACAGTTAACTTGAAGCAGCTAACAAAATAAGAGCATCCACATGCATTTCTGAAATAAAGGTAATCTATAAGTGATCATTACAGTTATATATAATTGTAAACCCTCCACATTTTCTTCCAAAATTGCCATTTTGGAGGAGGGATTATTAGGGGAGAGCCAGAATTGGGGACAATTGAGATGTTTGGATATTCCTAATCTACAAAGTGATTTGCACGTACCTCTCAACCTCTTAATGCAGGAAATCTGAACAAGGCCAAATATATTGGGGAACATACAAACACTACTAAAAATTGCTCTTGTATAAACGTAAAGACAGTCTTGCATTAGCATGCATTTTTCTGAAGGTTATGACATCTGAAACTCAATGTCTGTCATTTAATGGCTTCATTCCTAAATGATTTGCTAGAAAATCACAAATTTGAGAACAAACCAAAAATAAGCAGCAAATATCTATTCATTCTGCAAAGATATGGACAACTGAGAGGTATAGTTCAACCGGGGCTGTCTGAGCTTGCTACCCCCCCTCACAAAATCATGGTCAAATGGAGCCTCCCCCCTGCAGCCATTCCAATGTCCCATTTATCATAAACACTAATGTGCATACTGCTTCACTTCTGCGATGATTTAGGATTTCATTTGAAAGTTTTATTTTGCATTTTACAGCACAAACCCTAATACATATCTGTTAAAGCAATGCAGTCTCACAATGAAAATAGACCAACATTAAAACTTCTCTGCTCTTGAAACTCGCATGCATTGAAACAGCACTGAAACCCACTTTCAGAGAAAATACATTTTGCCAATGGCAAATATTAACTCTGGGCTGTCTACAAAATCATAGGCCCCTTGAACATAACATACACATGCTCTTCGATACACCTTCCTGACTATTACATTATATTCCTTGTACAATACAGTACAGTTGTTAGAGGGCATTTTAAATTTATTGTTTTGAACATTTTTCCAGTAAACAATGAAACAAAAAGCATCCACTAATGACAAAACTGCCCAATTCAGAACATTTCCATCATAAAAAGTCTACTCAAGTCCACCAGTATCAGTAAAAAATATACACAATCTCTAAAGTAGTAAACTCCACATTGAAAAAATTTGTAACTAATAAAGAGGTTGCTGCTAGCAAACACTTTATATGTCATTGTTTAATCTACAAATAAAGTGCCTGTTACTCTTGAAGAATAAATTGCTTTTGTTGCATGCAATAAAAAAATGAAAAGCTAGTAATATCGCAATAGGGAACGGATAGCAAACTGTTAACAGGTTCATAGTTACTAGGTATCTTTGCCAAAAAGACTGCAGCATCCACCCCCTTTACAACACAATACAGCATCAGCAATGCATTTACCTACTGTGGGAGTAGAACCCACAGCCTTCAGCATCTAAAGCAAGTACACTATCTGTTGTGCTATTAACAATGCAAGCAGACTAAACACAAGCAGCACTAAACTTTTGCTCCCCTGCAGCTCTCAGCTCCTTGTAAAATCTACTCCGACACCCAGCTGTATCTCTGAACTTTTCAGCACAAGAAATCTGGAAAAAGCCAAAATTTATTGGGGGGGACAAAGGCCAAAAACTAGGGACACATTTTAAACATTGCTTGTATAATGTTTGAAAGTTGCTAGAATAAAATGCTGCGTTACCACCATACATTTCACTGCCACGTCTTGAACCCAGGGGACCCGTGCAAAACAGTCAGAGCAACATACCACTACGCCAAATAAACTGTTTTGTGAAAGAGGAAGACTGAAACTTAAATAGCTACCATTTAGTGAATTCAGTTCTCACCATAGCACAGCTGTCAGCCTCTTAGCACAAAAGACCTGAACAAAGCCAATAATGGGTGACTACTACAACCACCAAACATTCAGTGAATTCAGTTCTCACCATAGCTCTCAACCTCTTAGCAAATAACACCCGGACAAAGCCAGTAATGGGAGAATATAGCCCCAAACATATTCAGTGAAATCAGTTCTTACCATAGCTCTCAACATTAGCAAAAAACCTGGATGAAGCCAATAAATACCTGAACAAAGCCAATACTGGGTGAATACAGCCCTCAAACATATTCAGTGAATTCAGTTCTTACCATAACTCTCAACCCTAGCACAAAACCTGGACGAAGCCAATAATGGGGGGGGGGATACAGTCCCAAACACAGGGATACATTTCAAATATCCATCTTGTACACTTAGAAAATTGCTAGAATAAAAGCTTTTGTTAACATACACTTTCTGAAGAATATGAAGTCTGACAAGTGTCCATTTTTTTTGTTAACCAGGAAAGTCTGACTTTGAAGAAAAAAAAAAAAGCTAAGTTTTAGCAGAGGCCCAGGGAGAAACACTCCAGACAGCCAAGAATAAAACCAGAGAACATGTATGTAGCTGTCAGGCAACAAGGACACAAATGCAGAAACCACAGATTTTATGAGGAACAGAAAAAGTATGAGGGAAAATCCTGCAACATTTTCACAAATGGTGGTGGGTAGGGAATTCAGGCTCTTGCCACTTGGGCCCAAGGTACAGGGTTCAAGCCTTATTCACTACCCACCACCATGTACACCTGGGGCATTTCACACACACACACACACACACACACACACACACACACACACACACACACACACACACACACACACACACACACACACACACCATCTTCCTTCCGTTCGTTTCCACACACACACTACCTGAAAGTGCCCCATCTTCCTTCCGTTCGCTTCTGCTAAGTGTCCGGTCCCGCTCCCATCTTCTCTCTTCCTGAAAGTGATGCCGCTTGCTAGGTCCCGCCTGTGTGAGTTCCCGCTTCCAAACCTTAAACTGACAACGATGATGTCAGCACGCCTGCGACTGGACTATTTGGACTCCTTCTTAAAGGAGAATGTGCGTAAAAAAAAAAAAAAAAAACTTTTTTTTTTTAATTATCTAGCCGTAGCCGATTCCAGGGGGGTGCAAGTGCACCCCCTTGCACCTGCCTGCGGGTGCCCTTGCCCCCCCCCCACACTTCTTTCTCTTTGTCTGTACTCTGATATCAACCCTTGGCAGGGAAGGCAATCTCTAACCTGCAGTCCAAATAAATTATTGGTGTCTTACCATTCTATTACCTTTCCCTTTCTAGTTATTTGCTCACAATACCTTGGTTCCTTTGTCAGCTTTATTCAATAAATTCCATCCCCTTCTTGCCTATTGTTTATATCCCTATTTGCAGTCATCTCTATTGGCAGAATCTCCTTTCTCCATTCCCATGCTGGCTTCATTCTTAGAACAATTTCTGCTACTTTATTAATATAATATTCTCTAAGATTATTGTTTTCTACTTAAAGATCTGGATTCAAAATCCCAACCTCTCCTTCTTTCTTGAGCTTCCCCTCTGTTTCATCAGGGTTCCTGTCTCATAGTACAAGTTCGAACCTTACATGGTCGAGACCATACGTTCGAACTTATATACGTTTGAGTGTTTCAATGGAAATATCCATAAAGGGAGGTTTCCATTCTGTTGAATGAGGTGCAATCTTGGAGTTGGTATATTTAAGTAGTGGGGTGCAGGGGGGCTTGCCCCCTGCTTACAACAGTTTATTTTGTTTTTCTTTTTTTTTTATTCATAGTCAGAGTTTTGTAACTTCAAACAGAATGATTCATACATTTCGTGTTCGAAGTTATAAAACTTCGACTATGTGATATAGACCCGTTTCATCATCATCCCTTTAAACTTTTAATTATAGGTTTCTGCTTGTACTATGTATAGGATCCTTAACTGTGTAGCTTTGAAATGCCCCTTCAAACCCAGTAATCCCAATCTGCCTTGTTCTGTTGGAAGAATCAGTTTATCCCACTTTATTCTTGCCATCTTCCCCTCCCAAATAAAATCTTTCAGCCTTTTATTAATTGCTATCTACATCTTCTCCTCTGGTTGATAAAAGTATGCCTGACCTGAGTACAAGACTAAAGGGCTGAAAACAGTTTATCTGCTTGTATCTTACTATCCATATAACAGAGCTTCCAGTTTTTCAGTTTTTGTATTATCTTTTGTTTAGTCTCTTCCCACATATCCTTAGCTGCCACACCAGAATCATTTTAATCCATACTCCTTAGTACTTCATTTTATCATGTCCCCACAATTTGTGTGGTAGTTACATAATTTACAGCTATTGCCTTTGTTTTAGCTTCATTAATTTTGTATCTAGAAAAGATATGAAACTGCCTCAAAATGCTCCACAACACTGAAATGTCATTTTCTGGTTTTGTCAGATATAAAATGATATCATCTGCAAATACAGCCAGCTTTTCTTGACTACCATACCAATTATATCCTTAAATTTCTGAGTCCCAAATTTTCTTTGCCAACAGCACCAAATATAATGCAAATAACAAAGGGGAAAGAGGATACCCCTGCCTGGTTCCTCTGCTCAAGCAGAAATTATCAGAGAGGAACCCACTCATTTTAAATTTTACCTCTGATCCCTCATACGGTGGATATAAAAAGTTTACACACCCCTGTTAAAATGCCAGGTTTTTGTGATATAAAAAAATGAGACCACAGTAAATCATTTCAAAACTTTTTCCACCTTTAATGTGGCCTATAACCTGTAGAATTCAATTGAAAAACAAATCTGTTAGGGAAAAATATAAAAAATGTATAATACGCTGGTTGCATAGGTGTGTACACCCTTAAACTAATACTTTGCTGTGTGTGCACACCCTTACACTAATACTTTGTTGAAGCACCTTTTGATTTAATTACAACATTCAGTCTTCTTGGGTACACACCTGCCATCAATTAAAGAGACTCTGATTAACCCCAAATAAAGTTCAGCTGTCCTAGTAGGATTTTCCTGACATTTACTCAGTTGCCTGCTACAACAACAGGCATGGTTCGCAGAGAACTTATGAATCATCAAAGGGATCTCATTGTTAAAAGGTATCACTCAGGAGAAGGGTACAAAAAAATTTCCATGGCATTGGATATACCATGGAACACAGTGAAGACAGTCATCAAAAAGTGGAGAAAATATGGAACAGTGACATTGCAAAGAACTGGACATCGGTCCAAAATTGATGAAAAGGCAAGACAAAAACTGGTCAGGGAGGCTGCCAAGAGACCTACAGCAACACTGAAGGATCTGCAGGAGTTTCTGGCAAGTACTGGTTCTGTACTATATGTGTCAAGAATCTCCTGTATTCTCCATATGCCTGGACTATGGGGTAGGGTTGCAAGATGAAAGCTTTTTCTTACACAGAAAAACATCCAGGCCCAGCTAAAATTGGCAAAACAATACATCAGGTCTTCCAAAAGCATGTGGGAAAATGTGTTATGGTCTGATGAGATCAAGGTTTTTGGCCACAATTCCAAAAGGTACATTTGGCGCAAAAACAACATCCCCACAGTGAAGCATGGTGGTGACAGTATCATGCTTTGGGGTTGCTTTTCTTCAGCTGGAACTGGGGCTTTAGTCAAGGTGTAGGGGATTGTGAACAGTAACAAATACCAGTCACTTATGGCCCAAACCCTTCAGGCATCTGCTAGAAAGCTGAAGATGAATTTCACCTTTCAGCATGACAATCACCCCAAACATGCATCCAAATCAACAAAAGAATGGCTTCACCAGAATAAAATTAAAGTTTGAAATGGCCCAGCCAGAGTCCAGACCAAAATAAAATAGAAAATATGTGGGGTGACGTGAAGAGGGCTGTGCACAAGAAATGCCTTCACAATCTGACAGATTTGGAGCACTTTTGCAAGGAAGAGTGGGCAAATATTGTCAAGTCAAGATGTGCTGTGCTGATAGACTCCTACCCAAGAAGACTGAATGCTGTAATTAAATCAAAAGGTGCTTCAACAAAGTATTAGTTTAAGGGTGCGCACACACAACAAAGAATTAGTTTAAGGATGTGTACACTTATGCAACCAGCAGGTTGTACATTTTTTATCTTTTATATTTTTCCCCTAACAGATTTGTTTTTCAATTGAATTGTACAGGTTATAGGTCACATTAAAGGTGGGAAAAGTTTTGAAATGACTTATTGTGGTCTCATTTTTATATCAGAAAAGCTGGCATTTTAACAGGGGTGTGTAAACTTTTTATATCCACTGTATATCCTCCTAATCAACCTTATAATTTTATCAGGGAATACAAGTGCTTATACTGCCCTGCTCATAAAGTTCCAGCTTACTCTGTCAAATGCTTTCTCTGTATCAAGATCCAACAACAACAGTGGTATTTTCTTACATTCTGCTTCCCTCTGGATCATCAGTGTTCAGTTAATGTTGTCAAATGGTTGTCTCCCCTTCACAAAGCCATGTTGCTCCATATCTATCATTTTTGGCATTGCTTTTGCTATTATTTTAGCCATTACAGACAAAAACACTTTAATCATGGTTTAGTACTGAAATGGGTGACTATGAAGCTGGATCTGCTGCATCTTTACCCTCTATAGGTATTACAGCCACCACTGCTTTCTTCCAGGATGTTGGTACTTCTCCTCTTAAAATACTGTTAAACAAAACCTTCCAGATCTTTTATTAGTTTTGTTCTATCCTAGCTTCCAAACATCCACAGGAATACCATCTATTCCTGGGGACTTTCCTGTGAATTGGTTATACATCACCATTTTAAATTAAATCCTCCTATCCTAATAGTAACTGAACGGAATCTACCTCTAACCTTGGCAAATTTAATTCTTCCATAAACCTTTCCTGATTTCCATAGTTCTCTACTTTATACAGATTTTCATAAAATTTCTGAACTATTTCTAGTACCTCTAAAGGATCTCTTATCTTCCTCGTTATAGGCTACCTAAGTTTAACGACAGTCCTTCCTACTTTCTGTTGCCTGAGTTGTTATGCTAAAGTTTTTTCTGCTCTTGAGTTGTCAAAAAACAGTTGCTTAACAGCAATCTTACTAAAATCATACATATTATCGGTAATCCCTTATTTTCTGTTTAGATTTCTGCAGTCGCTCTTCCTCTTGTTCTGTAAGATTCTCCCTATTCTGCAATACTTTAGCATTTGTCAGTCCCTCTAAATAATTTTTGTTACTTCTTAACCATATCTCTTTCTTTTATTTCCACCATTTTTAAACTCCACTTTAATTTTATCCCAGTCCCTAGCTATATTTTCAGAAGAAATTTATTTCTCCAATAGTTACCAATTAATTTCCACTACCCATTCCTTTAATTCCTCTCTTTTCAACCTATCAGTGGAAAAGTGCCACTGTCTCATTTTTATTTCATTACACTGTTTTTATTTTAGTTATTATTGGAGCATGATCTGAAATGGTTATTGAGTGTGTATCAAGACTTTCAATTAAATGCACATGTTCCTGTGAAATGTAAATTCTGTCTAGCTTAGCCCAGTTTTTGTATTTAGGGGAATAATATGTAAATTCACTTGGACATTCTAGTACTGAATTCACATTTTCCATGCCAAATATTTTCATAAATTTCTTAAAAAATCTACCCTCCTTTGTTATATTTTCCCTTATGTTCCCCCAAGGCACATCTTCACTGCTGCAAATGAAATTCTAGTCCCTACCTACAAGTAATATTCCTTGCTGAAAGCTTATTGTTTCTCCCAGAATTCTCTTAAGCTCCATTATAGCTGTTTTAGGTGGAATATAAATACATGCCAGTGCAATTCTCATTCCTTGCCAGTAGCCCCTTAGTACTACAAATCTATTATTATATTCTTTATTCTCTTATATCACTATTGGAGCTCCTCTTGCAAATAATATAGGTACTCTATTTCCACATTTGCCAATTTCCACGTTACTGGTTTTATTACTGTCCAGCTCCATCTCCCAAATCATGTCTCTGCTTCATTTCCAATGCACTCTCGATTATTTGAGTCAACTCTTGTGCTTTTTTTCCTTCTCTCAAGCATTTTCTGTTGAATCATTGGAAAAAGTTTCACTGGCACAGTCACTATGTGGCCTTTATTACCAGAATAACAAGAAGCAGAATCTTCTTTACACTCACTTTTTGTTGGACAAACTTTTGTATTTCCTCCTTAGCATGTGCTGCATCAAAAAATTATTTTGTCCCGCTAGGAGAGAATATTTTGAAGATATCTGGGTACAGCAGTTTGAATCTCATACTTGCTTCTTGACATTCCCCGAATAGCGGAATAAATTTATTACTCTTCTGCCTGGTGTACAGAGAGTAATCATTCTCCACAAACACTCTGCTGTCTCCCACTTTTAGTACTTTATCCTTCTGCCACAGTTTTGTCAGAATCAACTCCTACTGCTGATAGGATTGTATCCTTACTATTAAAGGTCTAGGTTGCACTCTCATAGCCAAGTTTGGAGCATACACACAATGTGCCCTTTCAGTTAACTCCTGATGTGGAATACCCATAGCCGGCCTTAGGCATAGGCCAACTAGGTGGTTGCCTAGGGCACTGCTCTAGCAGGGGCACTTTTTCAGTGCTTATTTAATGTAGGTAGACCAGGATAGGGGTATTGGGTGGTGTGGTGGGGGGCGCCATGGAGCCCTTTTGCCTAGGGCACCAGTTGACCTAAGGCCAATCTTGAGAATACCAGTCCAGTTGCTTATTTGTACTTTCATAAAATTAATAAAGTTTGTTCTATCTAGCTTCTCTGGTACAGCAGAAAATCTCAGGTTTCCGTACGTGCTGTCTTCTAATTGTATTATTTTTTGAAACATCTCTTCTTGAGCAGTCTCATATTCAGCCAGCATTTTCTTCATTTCAACCTCTGATTTTGCAGTGTTCTCACTCATCTGAATATCTGTTTAAAGTTTCTTCCATTTTTCCAGCCTTTTGAGTTGATATATGCCATTAGTGTTTCATTTATTTTAATTAGGTCTATGTGCAATTGTCTTATATTTTCCTCTAGGTTAGCAGAAGTCATGTCTAGAACTTGCACTGCTATTTAGTAAACAGCTGCAGTACTCTTCCCAGTCAATCTTTTTTCCTCAGCTTTTATAGATGATTTTATCTCAGGTCCTCTGTATTTCTTCTTTCCTGGCATCCAAGCAGTGCACTAATAGACAGTTAGTGAAATTTACCCAGAAATATAAGTCCACTGGCTTTCTCTTCTGAGTGTCTGTTTTCACACTGAGAGAACTAGAAAGTACAGTTGTGTACACTTACCATAAATGTAGATGTTTGAGTGTATTCACTGTTGCAGTCATCACATTTGGGTTATCTGTTTGCAGTAGCCCTCAGTCGGCTTGATTAACAAAGTCTTGGGTCCTGCATTGATTGCTGTCTCTTCTTCCATGATGTCAGGTCATCAGGGGTATAAAACATGCAGCCGACGCCATTACATCAGTTTTTCTTGCCCCAGAGGTCAGGTGCCCCCCTAATGGGATAATGGGAAGCAATTATATATATATATATATATATATATATATATATATATATATATATATGTATACACACACACACACACACACACACACACACACACACACACACACACACACACACACACACACACGTTATACCTCCAATAAAAAAGCAAATACACCAAAAAAGCTTTTAAGCATAGTAAAGAGTAGAGGTATAGCCAAAAGACGTCAGGGGGCTGGAGGGAGGGCAACCAGGACTGCAACAGTCAATACACTCAAACATCTACATTTATGGTAAATGTACACAACTGTACTATGTTCTTCATGTTTCACTGTTGCAGTCATCACATTTGGGTAGATTCCCAAAGCTAAGGATGGGAGGAATTTAGATAGCATTAGCACCACCTATAAGGCCCTGCAAGACTGCAGTGGTAAAGCTAGCTCTGGATTTAGAGAAAATTGGCAAATGGTAATGCTTGGTGAAAGTATGTACAGAACTCCAGGTAGCAGCTTCTAGGATGTCCCAGGTAGGGACACCTCTGAGAAAGGCTGTAGAGGTATATGCAGCCCTGGTTGAGTGGGGTCTGATCCCCTGGTGGGATAGGTTTTCCATAGTGCTTATAGCAGAAATGAATGCAATAGCCTATCCATTTAGAAATGGTTTGCTTTGAAATAGCCTTCCCCTCTGCCCCTGAAGCAAATGTCACTAGCAGTTGTTCAGATTTCCTTTGAGGTTTAGTCCTGTCCAAGTAGAATCTAAGTTGTCTGTGCACATCTAAGGAGTGCAGTATCCATTCCCCTTTGTTTTGTGGATTAGGAAAAAAGGTTGGCAAATGAATGGACTGATTAAGAGCCACACTGGATACCACCTTGGGCATGAAGGAGGGATTGGTTCTGAGGGACACCCTGTCCACATGAAAGTTGATGAAAGGCTCCACTGCCATAAGGGCCTGTAATTCAGATACCCTTCTAGCTGAAGTGATTTCTAAAAGAAAAGCTGTTTTCCAAGAAAGGAATTTTAAATCTGCAGTAGCAGCTGGCTCAAAAGAGGAAGAGTGAGTTTCTCCAATACAAAGTTAAGGTCCCAGGCTGGAGCTGGAGCTCTGCTGGGTACTTTTAAATGTTTGGCCCCTCTGAGGAACTGCTTGAGCAGTGGATGAGAAAAGAGGGGAGGTTCTGTGTTATAATGAGCTGAAATGGCTGCGGCATGAATTTTGATGGAGGAGAAAGACAGGCCCTTGTGAAGCATCTCAGTTGTAAAATCTGAGGTAAATTGGGCACTGTTGTGCTCATCTCTTGAGATTGGTTCCAGGCATAGAATCTTTTCCATTTGTCAGCATAAGATTTTCTAGTACTAGGCCTCCTTGCCTCTAAAATTATATCCATCACTGGTTTACTGAGGGGTGGCAAAGGGGAAATTAGGTAATTAGCCAGGCTGCTAGGTTCAGTGTTTGAAGCTGAGGGTGCAGAATCTGGTTCTCCTGCTGAGACAATAGGATAGGAGTCTGAGGCAAGTGCCATGGGGCCAAAGGTGACACACTGCACAAGAAGGGGTACCAGTGTTGGCGTGGCTAGTCCGGTGCAATAAAAATTGTTCTTGGTTTGTCTTGTTTGATCTTTAGTAGTACTTTGGAGAGCAGAGGCAGAGGAGGAAAAGCATAAACTGATAGGTTTTTCCAGCTGAAGGACAGAGTATCCACTTTCTAAACTTGTTTGTGGGGAGTCCTTGTGCAAAATTTGTCCAATTGGTAGTTCTGGGGAGAGGCAAACAGGTCTATATCTGGGCTCTCCCATTTGCTTGTCAACATGTTGAAAATCCTTGGTTCCAGTTTTCACTTGTGTGGGTCCATGAGGTTTCTGCTTAGTTCGTCTGCCAGTGTATTTAGTTTTCCTGGCAGGAAATGAGCTTGTAGATGCACTTGGTAGCTCAGGGCTTTGTTCCACAATGCCATGGCTAGTCTGCAGAGGGAGTAAGAATGTGTACCCCCCTGCTTGTTTATGTACCACATAACAGAGGTGTTGTCCGTCTTTACCATTAATTGTCCTGGAAAAATGTGGTCCTTGAAGGCTGTCAGAGTATTCTGTACAGATAACATTACTTTTTGATTGATATGCAGGTGCATTTGACTTGGATTCCATTTGCCCTGAATGCACTTCCTTGCCAGGTGAGCCCCCCATGCATAGTCTGATGTGTCTGTTGTTAGGGTTTGGGTGGCAGGGGGTAGTGTGAATGGTAGTCCCTTGTTTCGGTGGCAGGCCTCTGCCCACCAAAGGAACTCGAGGCGTAGGCAAGGCATGATAGGAATCATAACTTCTAGATCCTGAGAATGTTGACACCATAGGCTTTTTAGATACCATTGTAATTTTCTCATATGCAGTCTTGCATATGGAATTAGAAGAATGCAGGAGGCCATGAGCCCCAAGGCTTGTAGTATTTGCCTTGCAGATAGCAGGTTTCTTGTGGCCACTTGTTTGAAGTAGGTTAGCAAATTAATTTGCTTCTCTGGCGTAAGGAATGCCATCTGGGAAGTTGTATTCAAGCTTGCTCCCAGGAATATAATTTGTTGACAGGCTACCAGGTGTGGTTTCTTTTTGTTTATGGTGTACACCAGACAAGTTAGCACCCTTTGTACAAAGGCCAGTTGCTTCAAAAGTATGTCCTGGCTTTCTGCCTGAATTAGACAATCGTCCAGGTATGGGTATATTTGAATATTTCTTTGCCTGCAAAATGCAATGACTGGAGCTAGGCACTTTGTAAATACCCTGGGCGCAGTAGATGAGCCAAGGGGCAGTGCAGAGAACTGCGTGTAGCCTGCTTTGAAGTCTAGGTATTTTCTGCAAGATTCCCTGATTGGGATGTGCAGGTATACTTCTTTTAAATCTAGTGTTGCCAACCAGGCATCTTTGCCTAGCATAGGGAGCAACTGGTGAAGAGTCAGCATTTTGAATTTTGGAATGACCAAAAAGTTGTTTAAGGTAGACAGGTGTGGGATAGGATGCCATGAATTGTCTTTTCTGGGTACCAGGAATAGTCTTGAGTAAAAACCTTGTCCCTTTTCCTCTTCTGGTACCAACTGAATAGCCAGCACAGTAGGAAGCACTCTGCATGTACGAACATGCAAGGCTGAACCAAATCCTGAATTAGACATGAATAGCCAGCATGTGGGAAAAAAGGCACAAAATACCAAAGGACCGTTGGATTAAGCCAAAGGCTAAATCCCTTTATTGTCCATACCAGTTTTGGCCACAAAGCCTTCATCAGTGGAACAGAATCACAAAGCAAAAAAACACAATCCTACCTAAATAGACCCCCCCCACTAATAGAAAAATAGCCCTGCCTACTGCCCCTGGATCCAACGCCAAACTTTAAGAGGGATATTGATTCATTTCTGAGTCAGGAGGTAGAAGAAGGTATCATCAGTGAAATGACTAAAACTAATCTCACTGTAAGGGACCCACAAAAACAGATTTTGTACCTCTTACCGAAAATTCATAAATCCCTAACCAAACCTCCAGGTCGACCTATAGTTTCTGGGATTGGTTCCTTGACTGAACCTCTGTCAGCATTTTTGACCCAGTATCTTAAACCTTTTTCGACTCTTATCAGGGCACGATTACAGGATACCTTACAGTTTTTGAAAATTTTATCAGATACACAATTGGAACTTGGGTGGTTACTTTGCACCCTTGATGTTAAGGCCTGGTATACTAACATCCCCCACTGGGCCGGTCTTGAGGCCCTACAATTTTGGTTGAAATGTGCCAATTTGTATTCTGCAGGCTTTAATACATTGCTCTTATGCATGGTGGAGCATGTAATAACAAAGAATATTTTTATTTCCAGGGATAATGCTACTGGCAAATACAGGGCATGGCCATGGGTGCTTCTTTTGCACCGATTTATGCAGATCTGTTCATGCCCTTCCTGGAAGAACAACTCATTTATGACTCTTCACATAATCTTTATTTGGACAAAATTGACATTTGGCGAAGATATCTGGATGATTGCTGGATGGTATGGCAGGCTGATGTAGATTATTTGGCTGAGTTTGCTCGATATTTGAACGAAAATAAATGGGGTATTAAATTTACCCTCAACATGGACGTGACGTTGATGAAATTAATTTTCTGGATGTCAATGTTTGGAGGAATGTGGACAATACTCTAAGTACTAGAGTATTCCGCAAATACCCCCAATACAATAGTTTGCTCCATGCCACTAGTTTACATCCTAGCCATACCATCCGCAACATCCCCAAATCTTAATTTCTCCGCATGAAGAAAATTAGTTCCACCATGCAGGATTATGATCTATCACACCAAGAGCTTTGTGACAGGTTCAGAAATAGGGGATACAGGGAATTTGACATTATATCAGCTAGCAATTGGGCCAGTTGTCAGGACAGGGATTCTTTACTGGAATATAAAACCAAAACTAGAGCAGACCCTGCTGACACCATTAGGTTTGTAACCACCTATTGGCGTAATATTAACACTCTTAGAGACACTATACATACACACTGGAATATTCTATTGGCTAATGATGACCTAAGGACAGTATTAGGGACCACATGTCAGTTTTCATTCAGGAAGGGTAAAACATTGGGGTCCCACTTTTCCCATTTTAAACACACCAGTAGTGGGGGTGCTATTTATAAACAACTAACAGTATCCGGGGATAATATGACTGGTATGTTTCCCTGTGGACATTGTTCATCGTGCCGATATGTCAGTAAACTTAAAACAGTTTAGTAGCAAAAACACCAGCAAAGTTTATGATATTAAGTTCTTTGGGAATTGTGGGACCGATTGGGTTATCTATCTGGACACATGTAAATGCTCATCCTTTTATGTTGGTCAGACATCACGTGCACTTAGAACACGAATGTCTGAACATAGTAGTGATATTCAAAACAAGCGTGAAACCAATGCATTATATAGACACTGTATGATACATTCTAATGTGGAATTCCATTTCATGATTATTGACAGAATTATTGGGAACAGAAACAACAAACAGCATTCTAAACAAAAAAGAAAAATATTGGATCATTAAGTTGGGGGGATTATTCCCTCCTGGACTTAATGACCATTTGTAATGTTGCATTTTGTATTACATGTTTTATGGGACCTTTTTTGCCTAGATTAGGCTTGTATGGTTCCTTCTTTTTTCTCTATTGGAAATTATCATTTCTTGCTGCATATTTATATGCATAGGATTTCTTTAGACTGTTGCTGATGTAATCACAGGTCATTTTTTACTATTAGCATTTGTATACTATGGAAGGGGTGACTTTTGTGTTGCAGTGGGCAGGGCTATTTTTCTATTGGTGGGGGGTCTATTTAGGTAGGATTGTGTTTTTTTTTGCTTTGTGATTCTGTTCCACTGATGAAGGCTTTGTGGCTGAAACCAGTATGGACAATAAAGGGATTTAGCCTTTGGCTTAATCCAATGGTCGTTTGGTATTTTGTGCCTTTTTTCCCACATGCTGGCTACTCATGTCTAATTCACAAATTGAATAGCCCCCATGCTTAAGAGAGAGGATACTTGCTTTTGGGCCTCTGCCCACTGATTTGGAGGTAGATATGGCCACCTGCTTGCTGTGGGCAACATGTGGAAGTGAAATCTGTATCCCTGGGACACTATATTAAAACCCATTTGTCCTGGGTAATGAGTTCCCAGTTCTTTGCATGAAGAACAATCTTTCCCCCTAAAGGGGCAATCAGTTGAGAAGTGTTTGGCAGTTTTAAAAAGAAGTCATTGAGACAGTTTACCATAGGTTGAGTTTTATTACTCCCAGATTTGGAAGTGGAGGCTCCCCACTGCTTAGTCCTGTGCGTACCCTGGGACTGAAGCCTGGGAGCTCTGCTGGCTCTGGGTCTGGAGTGAGAAGGTCTGGAAGAGACAGGAAAGGACCAATTCTTGGGAGGCCAATGCCTACTAAACCTTGGAGGTTGTACCTGTAAAAAATCTTTAACAGTTTGCATAGATTTAGCTTTTTCTTCCATTTTTTTAAGAACTACTTCTGCCTTGTTGCCAAACAGACGGTCCTGGTTTAAGGGAGCATCCAGTAATTTCGCTTTAACATGATCTGGCAAGGATTGCTCTTTAAGCAAAGCATGCCTTCTAAGTACAGACCCAGTTACAGCAGCCCTGCAAGATGCCTCTAGAGAATCAAAACCACATTGCAAAGTATGTTTTCCAACTTGTTCAGCTGAATGCAGTAAGTCCTGTAAATCTTTATTTTCAACACAATCAGGAATCAACATCATTTTCCGTTTAAGCAATCCAATAATATGCTGCTGATACTTTAACATAGGAAACTGGCAGTTTAAAGCCCTAATGACCAAAGTTGCAGAAGTGCAACTTACCCCATCTATCCAGTGCCCTGGAGTCTCTATCAGAGGGGGTAGGATTTTGGCAGTAGTAGCTTTAATGCCCTTGGGTCCCTGTGAAATGGTCTCAGGATCTGCAGTAGGATTTTTAAAAAGGAACTTGTGAGAGCCAGGGACCCTGTAATATCTATCAGGTTTTCTGGGAGCAGGAGGTAAAGAGTCAGGGGCCAAGCTAGATTCCAAAAAGGCATCAACAATATCTAGTACAGGAGGTATGGCTAAAGGCCTGTGCTGGGGCAGAAGTAAGAAATCCCTAAGCCTCTTTTTAGAATCAGAGAAATCCTGACTTTCCCAATGAAAATGCTCCCTGAGGGTATACAAGGTTTCACCAAAAGAAAAATCCTCTGGAGGGGATGCAGAGGGAATAGAGTCCTCAGGATCGGAATCCTCATAAGTAGATAAAGATAAATCCTGGTCATCAGAGGAAATAAAAAATTCAGAAACCTGATTAGAAGTATCATAAGTAAACTCAGTCCTAGGTCTCTTAGAGGCAGAATGTTGGCTTACCCTGAGTAAAGTATTAAGGTCCTCAGCCATTCTTATTTGTTTTTTAGGCATAGAGGCCTGGCCATGCGGTCTGGGCATCGGTTTTCTAGGCATGGTTCGAGTTTTAAGCCTTGAAGAAGATGGCGTCTGTTTAATACGCAAATCAGTATGCCTGAACACACCCTCAGAAGCTGGTGCCTGCACAGTGGCTCTGGACCCATCCAAGGTAGAGACATCCACAGGTTCCACAGTTGAAGCATCTCGTGGCATACCAGACTCCGAATGGGTCTCAGTAGAGGCCTGCGAATCAGAAGTAGTGGGTATCAGGGGCTGCAAAAGCGCCTCATTGAGTACCGGCGAACCTTTGGACCTCAGCGGTCTGTCTCTATTTTTGTGTTTTTTCAGAATGTCGGTAGTTGGATGGCTTACCTAAGACATATCTGGATAATTGAACCCAGCACCAAAATATTTAGAAGCGTAAATATACCGACGATGGATAGTTTGTGGTTTAAATAAGGCACAAAACTGACAGCGAGGTCAGGGCCTAGGCAAGGAATACAGTATGAATGAAAATCTTTATGAGGTATTTGCTTTCAACAAGTAATGCAATTATTTACTTTTACTGACATTGGTTTAGAGCAAGAAAAAGTTTCCCCAACGGGGTACTTAGCTTTTAGTTGAAGACTTCAGTTCTGAAACTCGAAAATGAAAATTTCAGGAGTCGGACGACCGGCACTTGTGAACTGCATCTGCTTTGGGCACCAAAAAAAAGACTGATGTAATGGCATCAGCTACATGTTTTATATCCCTGACTACCTGACGTCATGGAAGGAGAGACAGCAACTGATGCAGGACCCAAGACTTTGTTAATCAGGCCGACTGAGGGCTACTGCAAGCAGATAACCCAAATGTGATGACTGCAACAGTGAAACATGAAGAACATTTAAGGTGTTATTCACTGTGCAGTCATCGTGGAAGTCCCTACATCTTTTTAATTTTTCTTGATCTTGCTGCACACTCTGTTTAATTTGTCTGTTTAGGGTTTTTTTTTGTTTCAGCTTTCAGAGTTACAGTTCAACCACTTTTATATTTCTTGCATTTACTGTCTCTCATCTTAATCAAGTATATTGTTCCAGTGGAAGTATATTCCTCCTGATCTTGTGGACCTACATCCTGATGTTAAACATTTTTTTTATTATTTTTTGTGTTCTAACAATTTTTCTTTCAAAACTTGCCACATTCCTTCTACAGTTTTTCCATTGAGCGCATCACTCCAATTAGTTATACATAGCAACTGTTATGTTTTCATAGTCTTGTATTAATCTTCTACACATTGGTTTAGACTTCAGTTTAGCAGAATTACCTAGACCTATGACCACTGCACATCAGCAGTGGTAAAACTTGATATGAAGTAACAGTTATTTCCTTAGGGGCACAATGTGTAGTATATTCCAGTAAAGTTGAGGCAGGGGAGAGACTCAAACTTGTGTATTCAGCTGTCTTCATAGTATTTTTTTTTCCTGGAGGATCAAAGCCATTGTTTGATGAACAGGCTAAAGGGGTAACACAAAGGTTTGACCAACAAGGGGTGAGCATAGGTGCCAGAAGCTGTTAAAGACTTGGGGGGGGGGGCAGAGGGTGACAGGGCCACTTAGTAAACTAAAAAGGGTAATTTTTTTATAACTATTTGCTACCACAACATAGGTTCACTTGGATGACATTTTAAGCTTAGCCAGTTCCCTTTTGGTGCTTGAATTAACATTTTCTGATTGGTCTTAGCTATCCCCATGGCTGATAATTGTATATTAGCCCTAGTGAGAACTGTGATCATACCATAGATAATTTCAGGGGCATGTAAGGGATACTGCATTTAGGAACTGTCTCTATCCATTAGTGGCATGAGGGGAAATCCTGGAGTACATGTTCTATTACCCACCCTTAGACCCAAGTTGCATTTGAATATGGATGGATGAGCTTTGCTTTATTTTTATGGATAGTCTGTTCCAGAACAGTGGCAGCCTCTGTGATATATATCCATCTCTCCACAACATTCACTTTATATACCTGGACTGAGTATTTTTGATGCCATTTGACTTGCTGATGTTCAGTAGGTCCATCTGTATTATGTCAGAGGATGCTTTGTATGCCAGACGTGTCACCTCTAAGCACTCTGTAGGATACTGAGTATAGTAATAAATCATTGAGGTGGTCCATGCAAGACCTATTGTTTAGGACTTGTATCCTTTTAGTAAGGTATCTCTGAAGTTATTCCAATTGTTGCATGGGGCTGGACAGATACACGCCAAAGTGGGCATTATACAAAATGACTGACATAATGAGAGCTTTGTAAATGGGGACAACAACATTTCTAGATCTAGTCACAATCAATTTGTTTATAAGCTGTGCAATATAGAAAGGCTTTCTTATGACTCTGGGCACACGTTGGTCAAAAGTTAGGTCACTGTACACACAAGTTCCCAAATGCCAAACAATTGGATCAATTCTCAGAGGGATTGTTATGATTTTGACACCAGTTATTATTTGGGACAAACCTTCATGCATGATGGTTAAGTCATTTGGGGATTCAATAACTTCTTCTAGCTTGCAGTCATCTCAAACTTAGCTGGCCAAAGTTCTTTGATATTTCCTTTTATTTTTGAGATGTATATGCCAAACAGAAAAAGTCTCAGCACCGAACCCTGGGGGACTCCATTGGTGACTGGCCTCTTCCCCTGTTTTGATCTTCTGCATCCTGTGAGCCAAGCTGGCAATGCAGCTGATGATGTGTTTGCTCCTACCTTATTCATCTTTTGTACTACACTCGAGTAGGGGATTGTGTCAAAATGCTTGGCCAGGTCAAGGTAATGTGGTGCGAACTGTTTTGCCTTCATCCAATGCTTTGGTAACAAGAGTAAAGCTTAAAATTTGCCCAGAGTTTGAACCTTTCACACTTTCCTCTGGACTGTTTTCAAACACATTTTTAGGGCCATGCATACATGTATGCATTTCTTGATTCACTTTCCTGATTGTATTAAATTATATTCCTTGTATAATACAGAGCACTTGTTAGACTTAAGTTAGAGAGTGCATTTTAAATTTATTGTTTAAACATTTTTCCAGTAGGCAATGAAACAAAGATGCATTAACCAATAATGACAAAATTGCCCTATTAAGAACATTTCCATCATAAAGGCTTACTTCCACACACAACTGCATTTTAAATTTATTGTTTGAACATTTTTCCAGTAGGCAATGAATCAAAATGCATGCACCAATAATGACAAAACTGCCCTATTCAGAATATTTCCATGATAACAATGTACTTCCGCACATAATTGCATTTTAAATGTATTGTTTGAACATTTTCCAGTAGGCAATGAAGCAAAATGCATGCACCAATAATGACAAAACTGTTCTATTCAGAACATTTCCATGATAACAATCTACTTCTACACCCCTTCTACGCCTCAACATATTTTAGGAAGTAACTGTAGAATTAATAAAAGCTGCCAGACCTGGATACAGACAAAACTGTTTTTGATGTATATCATTTTAGACATGTGTAAACTTAATAAGAACCACAAACTATCCTTATGGCCTGAAACATGTTGCTAGATATTCCCTAAACTAAATAACTCTTTCCTAAAGAGAATTACAAATTCCTATCTTTATGACAGAAGGTCAAATAACCAGTACTAGATACCAAGCCCAGTGTCTGAGTCAAGCCTTTCAGCTAGGATGATGGATGGCCAATGTCATACCATCAGTGGAATGAATGATCCAGTTACACACCACTGTCCAGAGACCTGTTACTTGTAATGGTAATGCTGTTAAACATTGAACTCTTAACTTCAGCTTACCTTACAACTCATTAGATGCTAAGGTACCATTCTCTAATGCTCCAGAGGAGCTATCCTGTGTCCTAAGGAAGACACATTTTGAGATTTAATTGATGAGAAAGGAATTATCAGATAAAAGAAACTAGGACTCAAAAGATTTTAATCAAGATAAAATAACATTGCCACCTTTTGTAAAATCTACCCACTATCCATTTTCAATACCCACTTAATTAATTTCTATAGGTACTGGCATAATATACTTTTATTACTTACAATCTATAAACAGAATTATATACAAATGTTAAACATCTATATTGCTCCTTCTTAATGTCAACAAAGGCACTCCTTTCCCAGAAATATAAATAAAAGAGTAAACTACTGCTGCGTTTGTGCATGGGACACTCATGCACTTATGAGCACATGCATCCCTGTGGCATACGTCTTTTGCAATGTTCCTCATTCAGCAAAGATGTGCTAACCAGCAGCCCTGGCTTGGGCATTTCTTATTCCGAAGCATTAGTGATTCAGGTCTGGCAACTAGAACACAATCAAAACAGTCCAGTGTGTCAGAATGTAGGCAGCAATGAAGAGTGATATGACCTGAGATGTTATATTGTTTCATAATGCTTCCAGAGTTGGGGAACATTGATAATCCCACAGATGTGAACTGTAAATGTACTTTATATTGAGTATAATGTAGTTACATAATTTAAACCAGCAGACTCACCACATGTTTTAATATCAGTGAAAGAGTTGGAATTAATGGCAACACAAAATGTAAGGCAATCTAACAATAGAAAATGACAGTACATTGAAAGATAAACTAATCAGTATTTTTGCATCATATGGTGTTTTAGTAAAAATGCAATCAGCTGTTTCAGATCCCTATGACAATATGTGGCATGAAGCTGTTGGTGGTTTGGATGCAAAGTAAAATAAAGCACAGCAGCAAAATACTTGTGTCTACAACACAGCAGATTTGAACAGAGTAAAAATCATTGAAGGGACCATTTGCACTAGAAATAGCCAATGTCTGTCACCTGATTTGTTTCATCAAGCAGAAGATACTAACAACAGAAATAAAACCCAGAGTACTCTGAACATACTAATCAAAATGACCAAAGTGGTAACCCAGAAAGAGTAGCATGTACACTCTATCTAGCTACATACATGCATAAACACATGTGGGCTAGAGCACACACACACACACACGCACACACACACACTGCAAATACAGTCCAGACTCCTCCGGCAGCAGATTACCCACTCTGACAGACACCATCCTCTGGCAGCAGGCAGCTTCTGAAAATAAATCCTGTTCGTTCCTGCTCGCAAAAACCAGCCGGAAACCCGGAAATACGCGCTGCAAGCTCAACTGATGAGCTGATGTTATCGCGGACAGTTGCAAGGTGCAAAAAATGAAAATAATTTGTAATATGGGACAGTTGGGAGGTATGGATGATCTGCAAAACTGGGGTAGGCTCCCCTCCCCCCTCGCTCTGTGGTTCCGGCACCCATTGGAGTGAGTCATCAAACAGAAAGGGGCTCTTCTTCTCATTCTTCTGATGGTAAGGCCATAGAGAGACTTTGCCAGCAAAATCTTTTCCAATGTTGCAAAGAAAAATGTGTAAGAGGCAGGAAAAGGCACAGCGGTTTTGTAGAAGAATTGGGTGTACCTTGGAATTGAACCTAACTCTGGAGTTTGGAGATGGAGATGAAAAAAAAGAAGACCAGCAACACTGAAATTACTGAAAAAATATGAGGCTGTAAAGCATCAATCACATTTGTGAAATATGGATTTACAAGATAAAGGGGCTGAGAAAGATTAGATTTTTTTGACTTTGTTAAACTTGTTGGGGGACTGTGAGGCATATGCTCCACTTCATTAATTATTGTTCTGAAAACACTAAAAGAACAAAAAATACAGGAGGGAGAAAGAGTGAAAAAGTAGCTGTAAGTAAAACAATTTTGGTTCTTAACTGCATTTGTATAAAACATTTTATAGTATAAATTGCATATCTTACAGTTTGATTGCTATACGTGATAAAAATACTTTCTTTTCTTTTCTCTCTGTTTTAGTTTTAAGAAATATGGGCATTACAATGTAAAAAATTGAAGAAAGACTAAAAAAAAGCATATTTATTTCAATAGGTTTTAATCTTAGGCTGTTGAGATAGGGGATAGGATGTAAAAGTGCATGGATTATAAAAGTAATAGAGAAATGTTTTATTTTAATTTTGCATAGGTGGATGCTTGGATTAATGCCTCTTGTTTTTTGTTAATGCACGTGGGTTTTAAAAAATCAGAGACCACAATGTAGTAAACAGTTTATTTTAAGTAAATACATTTTCAGTGCAAGTTGAAAAATCTGGAGCTGAATACAGCTCTATATTTTGATCTTACATTTCCATGGAAAGAAGCTGACTAAAGGTGAAGGGAATACATCAAGATACACTGTTTACTGACAAAAACATAAAATTAAAAGGTATAAGGGCAAGCAATTCAGTAAAAAAATAAAGTCTGAAATTACTGGAAGTGAATAAGAGCAGCTTTTCTGGTAAATAAATACTTTAATGCATTTAATACAGCAGTATATGGCTTAGTTTTATTTACAAATACCCAGTGCCCTTTTTCTCATGACTACAAGTTAATGTCCGCGGTGGTGCAGCCGAAGCATTGTTGCCTCATAGCAAGAGGTTCTCCCGTTCGATTCTTGGCTTGGGTTGGGAGTGCCTTCTGTGTGGAGTCTGCATGTACTCCCTACGGTCGAGTGGGCGTTCGAAAGACATGCGTTGAATGGGCGTACCTTCGTTGAAGGTTGGGCGTCGGGCTGGCAACTCGACACCACAAAAAACAACTGCTGCCAATCATTAGCGGACTGGAGTTCTGCTGCGGTGACCCCTAACCGGGAAGATGCCGAAAGACAAACAACAAGTTAATGTTTTCTGAAAACATACAAGATGTTTTCCACATCTGGGAGGGGAATAAAGATAAGACAAAAACAGATAGCAATCGGTGTAAGTAGAGGCACAGGCTGAAACATACATCTTAGCATGGCTAACCTTAATTTTAATTTAGGTTTTGCCTGTGTTTAGCTATTGTTTTGGGACAGTTGTTCCTATCAGGAGGGTTAAACTTCATTAATTAAAGATGTACATAGTTTTGTGCATTTTTAAAATTAATTATGAGGGTATTCCATTTTTTTTCAGAATTCTCAATAAAACAAAAAGTCTTGTAAAATGTGACACAGGTTCAAATAGTGATGACAAAAACAACTGTATAAATGATCAATCTGCCAAACATTAGTGGGTACATGTAACATAAAAGCTGGAAACAGACATTTAAAAAAGCTCTTATATGTAATAGGTAGGAATAATAATGTCTTATCATAATGGCTAGAATAAATATATTATTTTGGAATGTGAATAGACTCACATGGTACAGACAAAAAGGAAATTAGATCAAGAAATGCACAGAGCAAATAGCAACGCTACAGGAGACACACTTGGAAAGAAATGAGCTTGTGAATTTGCTAAAGAAAGGATTTCGGGATGGATATTCAGCAGAATATGAGGGACAAAGGAAAGAGAAGTACTTATGCTAATTGCTAGAGGAACTCTAATAGTAATAGAAGAGGAAAAAAGATAGTAATGGCAGATATATGGTAGTGAGGGGCTACTGGCAAGGAGGAGGATTATGCTGGCATGTATTTATCTTCCATCTAAAACTGCTGTTATGGAGCTTAAGAAAATTTTAGGATAGATAATCTGCTTTAAGCAGGGAATACTAATTATAAGTGGGGACTTGAACTTAATTTGCAACAGTGATGATGTACCTGGGGAACCAACAACTTAGACAACAAAAAGTAGAAAGGGTTGTCCCAATACCTAGAGAGCCCATAACAAGAAAAATAACCACAGACCCTGTACAGGTATTATTGATATTTTGGAAATTTTATAACACAGACAATTGTTGAAATAAAGAAAGAGCACAAATGGAAAAAGGTTATGATGATTTTTAACAACAGTTAAAATAGAAGATCTCAGATGAATGAAGATAAGCATTCTAGTGCCAGTGTACAAGAGCAAAATGGACATTCACAACTTTGGGCAGTAAAGTGGTATCAAACTAGTGTCACACTGAGTGTAAGTGCAGGACAGGGTGACTGATAAATACTCAAGACTGGGAGAAAGTAACATGGGAATTAAGCAGTTCAGATTCAGTTCAGGATGCAGCACAACTGATCTGATGTTTACAGAGAGACAGAGAGTGGAGAAGAGGCTAGCTATGAAGAAAGAGCCCAACTGGGATTTCCAAGACTATGGAAAAACATCATAAGGTCCCAAGAAATTTGATTTGGAAAGTTGGGATTACATAGAAAAAGAAAGAGAAGTGTTTTCATTTCTTGATCTGATTTTAAATTATTTTTAACAGTCTGTATTAACTTTAACTAAGGTCTTTAAACTATATTGGTAATTCTGGTACATAGCTGCACTGCAATTTTTATGTGGTTTTACTGTTGGTATTAAACCTTAGTGTCATTTTTAAGTAATGGGTAGATGTCAGGCCAGTTCAGGACAGTCAGCTCAGAGTTGAGAGTCTAATTGTTTTTACCTTCCACTAACCCTATTGTAGTTGTGTTCTTTAAACCAGTGTTATCTGTTGTTGTCTGCCCCTTATGATAAAATTTGATGACATAATTCTCTCCCTCTTCTTGTTTACTGGTTGTTGTCAATAAGCACATAAGTATCATTTAACATTGTCAATAAGCACATAAGTATCATTTAACAAAGTTTCATCCCTTAAAATACTCACCAGGCTAAAAGACTTTTGATAAAATCATTTAATATTGAGTGTACTGACACTGCTTGCACTGATTTTAGTATTAAATCAGTGAGTTTTTTTTTTTTTACTATAATTAGTCTACTGATTCTTGCTGGTGGCAGAAGTTGGTTTCCAGGCTAGTTGTTTTGTATTAAACTTTAAATACTCAGTAGCAAGTCCACCTAAACATTATCCTAAAAACAAACTCCAAGCAGTTATACTTAACACTGCCCTAGAGACATTCTTGTTGGTATCATGGACCTGCACTTCCCAATTACATCTCTAGCCAGCCTGATTGAGATTGGTATCTTGAGACAGTATAAGAATTGTCTAATGCTGTCTGATTATCATCTATTACTCAAACAGTATAATACAGTGTGTGAGATGTACATACAAAATACGTTTACAGGTAAAAACCCTACACACAGTAAACTCAGAATCCAAAACTGTCAGCATAACAATACATACCACACCTGCCCAAGGCCTTTACAATTTGCATAATTCATCACATGCTGAGGTTCTAAAAATTAAAACTTGGCTAACCCTCAAAGACCTTCAAAACAAACACAGACACAAAGCACATTCAGACCTTCAAAACAAACACAGACACAAAGCACATTCAGCAAGTAAAGCCTACCTCCTCACATAGCACAAGGAGTACAAAGTCATAGATGCTGAGCCTGTAAGGGAGGCATCAACCCAATCAAACATTCCTCTTATAGGCAACTCCACTGCAAAACATACCGATGAGCTAAGCAAGGAAACAGTGATGGTTAGTTGCTTGTCTGGTGCCAGGATCCATCAGATCACACATGCAACTCAAGTCCTTGAACAGCAAGTACAAGTATGACTCTATCATAGTTCATGCTGGTTTCAATGACTGGCGATGTACCTCTCTGCACTCTATGAAGAGATAAATATTGGAGGTCTCAGACTGTGTATCCAAGGCAGGTATAAACCTAGCATTGAGTAACATTCTACCTTCTCCATGGATGATGTCAGGATATAAGCAAAAAAAAAAAAAAAAAAAAGACTTGAATAACTGGCTTAGTTTTTGGTGTCACTCAAAGGGGGTAGAATATTTATCAATGTGGGGGGATATGATCAACAGAACACTCTGCTTAGCCAATGATGGCCTGCATCTGTCCCCGCTAGGGTTTCAATTAGCAAAGATATTGTCTACACCCATACTACCTTTTTTAGGCAATGCCAACCTGACAGACCTACCCACATAATGAAACAAGCAAAAGAAAATCTGAATATGTTATTGATCGATGCAAGGAACTTAAACTAGAAACTCCGCTACCCACAAGCACTTCTCACCCTGGAGGACACTGACACATAGGTAGTGACTCAGCCATGGTTTAAAATAGCAGAGAGGACTCTGATTGTGCAGGGCTATAATGCCTTCCACACGTTTAGACCAGCTACTGTGCAGGAGGGGAAAAAGTTGGTGGTGCCCCAATCTAAATCCAGAACAGACTCATATCATGGCCAGTAAAACAGAATTATACACTAGAGCTTCTTTATGCCCAAATAACCATCAGAAAGGTCACATACCATATACAAACTAGCTATAGAGCTCGATCTATGACACAAAAAAGCCACAATGCCTATCTAAAGGAACTAGAATCAGTCAGCATTAAACCCAATACCATTTTCCTAGGTGATTTAAATTATCCAACTATAGACCTGGAAACCTACACCACCAGTTGTGCACAAGTAGAGAGATTCCTGGACTTTGTTAATACAAATGCCCTGGGACAATTAGTCACAGCAACCATTAGCAGAATAACATCTTGGATCTTGTCCTTACTAATATGGAAGCAACATGCATCATCCCTTGAATATTCACCACTTGTTAGGGCTGATCATAAAGCAGTCTCCTTTGAAATAAAATTGAAACCAGAGCTCCCTCCCACAAAACGTACCTTGAGAAATTTTAAGACAAACTACCTGCTTCTAAATGATCCACTGGCAAGTTTCAAATCCCCACCAAAACCAGTTAACTCCAGTGAATAAGCAGAAACATACACCACCACACTATTCCAACATGTCAGCAGCTGCACAGATGCAGCTGTACACCACAGGAACAAGTACAGGGCATACCTCAGAAACAAATGCACATGGTAGAACTATAATATCAACAAGCTTTACAATAAAAGGAAAATAATAGCATAATCCTTTTAACCTATACCCTTAAATACTTCATTTTATCATGTCCCCATAAATATGGATATTGTTGAACCAATTAATGTGTTGGTACATAGTTTATATCTATAGCCTTTGCTTAGTCTTCATTAATTTTATATCCTAAAAGGGCAGCCATGGTGGTGCAGCGGTTAGAGTTGTCGCCTCACAGAAAGATGTTCTCTGGTTCGATCCTCGGCTGGGGTGCCTTCTATGTGGAGTCTGCATGTCCTCCCTGTGGTCGCATGGGTTTCCTCCGGCTGCTCCGGTATCCTCCCACATCCCAAAGGCATGCTGTAGGTGGATTGGACACTCTAAATTTGGCCCTAGGCATCAGTGTGTGCATGTGTGTGCCTTCCATGGAAGGTTGGGCGGCTGGCAACTCAATACTGTAAAACTCTACTGCCAATCATGAGCATACAAGTGATCCACTGTGGTGACCCCTAATCGGGAAAAGCTGAAAGAAGAAGAATTTTATATCCTGCAAAGACATAAAACTGTCTCTGAATGTTTCACAGCACTGAGATGTACTTTTTTGGTTTCAGCAAGTACAAAATAATATCATTTGCAAATAAAACCAGCTGTTTTTGATTATAATACCAGTTATATCTTTGAATTTCTGAGTCCCTTATTTTTATTTATTTATTACCAATGGCTCTAAATATAATGCAAATAAAAGGGAAAGAGGCCACCCCTACCTGGTTTCTCTGTTCAGACACAAGAGAGAGGAACCCTCCAACTTTTGTGTGCAATCCCACAGATATCTTCTTAATCTTATTATTGTATCACATAATGCAAATGCTTCCATTGCCCTACTCATAAAATCCCAGCTTTTTCTATCAAATGCTTTATCTGCATCAAGACACATCAACAACAGCAGTATTTTCTTACATTCTGCTTCCCTCTGGATTTTCATTGTTCTATTAATGTTATCAAATGTTTGCCTCCTTACCACAAAACCACATCAATCCATATCTGTTAATTTTGGCAATACCTTTGCCATTCTTTTAGCTATTATACACAAATGCTTTATAATCATTATGTAATATTGAAATGGGCCTGTATGATACTGTATTTAGCTATTATAGCCACCAAAGCTTTCTTCCAGGATGTTGGTGTTTCCCCTCCTTTTAAAATACTGTTAATCATAACCTTCCAGATCTTTATTACTTCCTTTCCTCCTTGCTTCCAAACCTCCACAGAAATATCATCTGTTCCTGAAGACTTTCCTGCAGATTATGTGTCACTATTTTAATCTTATCTCCTCCTAAATTAACTTTTAATTCTTGATCCTCATCTACCTCTAAGCTTGACATAGCTACGTCTTCCATAAATATTTCCATTTGTGACTTTTCTTGTTTTCCATATTCCTTTGCTTTATACAAATTTTTGTAAAATTTCTGAAATATCACTAATAACTCTACAGGATCTCTGTCCATTTTTCTTGTTATAGATTCCATAAGTTTAGTAACAACCCTTTCTACTTTCTGTTTCAAAGTCATTGTGCTATAAGTTTTGTGCTCTGGAGTTATCAAAAAACAGTTGTTTAACAGCAGTTTTTCTAAACTCATGCATAGTATCCAGATAATCCTTTATTTTCTCTTTAGCACTCTGCAATTGCATCTCTTCTTGTTCTCCAATACTTTAATCTTTGTCCACCCCTCTAAATAATTCTTATTACTTCTTAACCATATTTCTTTCTTTTATTTTTAAACTCTTTCATTTTATCCCCCCTCACTAGCTAAAACTTCTGAAGAAATGTATATCTGCCTTAATAATTCTCAAATAATTTCCACTACACACTCCTTAAATTCCTCTCTTTTAAGAGGTAGGCGGGGAAGAACCAGTGTCTCATTTTACTCCATTACCCTACATTTGTATCTTGGTTTTTATCGGTGCATGATCTGAAATAGCTATTGGATGTGTGTTGAAGCTTTCAATCAAATGAAATTGTTCCTGTGAAATATGACTTCTAGCCCAGTTATTGTACCATGGGGAAAAAGTAAATTCTCCCAGAGTTCCCATTACTGAATTCACATCTTTCCCACCAAATATTTTCATAAATTTCTTCAGAAATCTACCCTCTTGTGTTATATTGTCCCTTCTGGGTTCCCTTGATACATTCTAGTCCCCACCTATAAGTAATATTCCCTGCTGAAAGCTGACTGTCTCCCAAAATTTTCTTAAGTTCCATAACAGCAGTTTTGGTGGAATATAAATATATGCCAGCATAATCCTCCTCCCTTGCCAACAGCCCCTTACTACCACAAATCTACCATTATTGTCTTTTTTTCATCTTCTATCACTATTAGAGCCTCTCTAGTAATTAGTATAATTACTCAACTTTTCCTTTGTCCCTGATACTCTGCTGAATATCCATCCTGAAATCATTTCTTTGTCAAATTCACATGCTCATTCCTTTCCAAATGTACCTCCTGCAGCACTATTTGCAGTCTGCATTCCTTAATATGAGTCAATGCTCATTCATATTTATCTTTAACTGTATGGCCATTTATGTTCCAAAATATATGGATAGTATAGCCAATATGATAAAACGCTGTTGTTCCTACCTCTTACATGTCAGTGTTTTGAGTGTATATTTCCAACTTTTGTGTTACATGCACACGCTAATGTTTGGCAGGCTGATCTTTTATGCAGTCATTTATTCTCATCTCCATTTTAACTTGTGTTATAATTTTCAAGACTTTTGTTTTAATGAAAACCGTCAAACAAAAAACTAAATACATTTCCAAAATGCACCCATTCCCTAGTAATTTATAACAAACACACAAAACTATACACATCTTAAAAAACTGAAGTTTAACTCTCCTGAGTAGAACTGCCCCAAATAAACACCTACAGCCACAGGCATTATCTAACCTAAAATTAAGGTTACCCATGCTAAAAACACAGGCTACAGCCTGTGTTGCACCTTACACTGATTGCTGTCTGTTCTTTTATCTCTATTCCCCTCTCAGATGTGAAAAACAGCATGTATGCTTTCAGAAAAAAATGTTTAGTCCTAAGAAAATGTGAAAAAAATAAAAAAAGAAGTTATGTGCTCATCACAACGTTCCATCTGAATTGTCCTTCATTTCAACCTGAGGGTTCCCAGATCTGGCACGGATCTGATGGCCGCATAATCAGCATCTTGATCTGAGCTTCAAGCTACTACATAATGCCCCTGTCTCCTTCCTCCCTTCAGATTGAGTTTCCTACCCCACCTAACATCGCACCTGACCCAAAAACTTATCCCATGCCAAATATCCATAAACAAGAAGGAAAGAGTAATAGGCATCTTGGTGATGACCACATCCTCTACTCATCATACCACCACACAGTCTATGCCAGGCAGGGGCAAGGAGGGAGGGATGGTTGAAGACAAATGAAGGACAACTCAGATGGAAGATTATGGTGAGTACATAACTTCTTTATCTGAAGTTGTTGTCTTCATTTGATCTTCAACCTGTGGGGCAGAGTCCCCAGCTACTAGAAACCTGGGAGGCACTAATGGAAGGATATTCCAGAGCACAACGGAGCCAAAGGATGCCCTGTTCCTGGATATGATATCCAACTTGTAGTGAGAGATAAAGGTATGAGACGAAACCCTGATGACTGCACAACAAATATCGTCTAACGAAACTCTTGACCAGAAGGCAGCTGAAGTAGCCATAGAACTTGTGGAATGTGCCTTCACTTGACCTGGCAGAGTCAATCCCTTAGCAGAATACACCAGCAAAATATACTGGGAAATCCAATGGGCAATGGTGACCTTAGATACTGGTTTTCCTAAGAAGGGTTTAGGGCAAGATATGAAGAGCTGGTCTGACTTATGGAATGCTTTAGTCTTGTGCAAGTAAAAACACAACTGTCTGTGCACGTCCAATAAGTGCAATTTGTATTCCCCTTTATTTTGGAAATTTGGGAAAAAGACGGGAAGATTAATTACCTAATTAATATTGTCCTCTGAAGCTACCTTAGGGAGAAAGGAAGTGTTAGTATGGAAGGACACCCTATCCTTATGAAAAATCATATAAGGTGGTTTGACTGACAATGTTTGGCATTCCGAAACCTGTCTGGCAGTAATAGCCACCAAAAATAGCCATCTTCCAAGACAAAAATTGCATTTCCACAGAGGGTGCAGGACTCAAAGGGAGGCAAAACCAATGCCTGTAAAACTAAGGTAAGATCCCATGGTGGTGTGGGGTCCTTCACTGGTGGCCGAAGAAGAAAGGTGCCTTTTAGGAAGGCTTTACAAATTTTTGAAGATGCTAAGGAAGCCATATTGTGCCCCATATGAAAAATAGAAATCACTGCAAGTTGAACCTTGACAGTAGAAAAACTAGCACCTTGTTGAAAAATCCCTGCTAAAAATTCCAAAACTGATGAAATTGGAGCAGTGAAAGGGTCTAGGGCATGTTGTGAAGCCCAGATTGAAAAATGTCTACATTTACTGGAGTATACCTTTCTGGTGGAATATTTATGAGCCGCCACTAGGATCTTTTTTACAGGTGAAGATAAGCAAGGAGTCCTGACAATCGGGAGAACAGGAGCAGCCAAACAGTGAGCTTCAGACTGCCCAGGTCTGGATGGGGAATCCCTGAAGGGTGAGAAATGAGATCCAGATCTGGATCTAGCAACCATGGTGGAGCCACCAGGAGAGACCACAGAGAGGGAAACAGACTTGGTGAGGCCAAAATGGGGCAATGAGGATTTGATGATTACTAAGCTCTCTGGCCTGCAAGCTTTCTGAAGGAATTTTGGTATTAAGGGAAGAGGAGGATAAGCATACAGAAGACCAGGGGGGCAAGCATGAACAACAGCATCTCTGGGGGCTTCCCCCGGAGGAGGTTTCACAGCAAAAAATTTGCTGCATTTCACATTAGAAGGAGAGACGAAGAGATTGCAGCAAGGATAACCCCACTTCAGAAAGATCTGTTTCGCTACTGAAGGATACAGAGACCACTCGTAGGGCATCAGAATAGACCTGCTGAGCCTGTCCACTACAATGTTGCGCCTCCCCCAGAATGTGCATTGCCACCAGAAAATTGCAGGCGAAAATCACCTACTCCCACACTCTCATGGCTTTGCGACATAGGGGATAAGACCTGGTCCCCCCTGCTTGTTGATGTACCAGACCATAGACATATTGTTCGTCTGGATAGCAATTGTTCCTGAGGGAAGATGGGCATGGAGAGCCTGCAATGCTAGACGCACTGCCATCTCTAGGACGTTGATATGTAATCTGGTGTCGTAGGGGGAACACGTGCCTTGGGACTGTCCTTCCAGAGTAATGCCCTCCCACCCTAGCAGGCAGGTGTCTGTAGTCACCGTGGTTGAGGGGAAAGGGGGAAGAAAGGGGCGACCCCAAATAAGGTTGAGGGAATGCAACCAACACCAAAGAGAGTCCTTGCACACGAGAGACTCTAACAGGGTGAGACAACAGGAGATCTAACACAGACCATTGGACCGCAAGAGTCCACTGAAGAACCCGCATGTGAAAACACGCCAGAGGTAAGAGATTAATCGTGGCCACCATTGACCCCAATGCCTTTAATATTATTTCCACAGTCGGTGGCTGGGCTTGAAGAATGCCCAGGATGTGAAGTTTTAGTGAATGTATCCTCTCTGAGGTAAGAAAGACCTTGGTTTGAATTGTGTTCAGCCAAGCCCCTATGAAATTTAATACCTGAACCGGGGCCAATGATGACTTGCTGAGATTTATGGTGATGCCCAAGGGAAAGAAAGTAATCCCTTGCTTGACAGAGCTGATGCCTGGAAGGGGCAGAGAGGAGCAATCATCTAGGTAAGGAAAGACCTGTATGCCCTGGAGTCTCAAGTGAGCCGCTACTAATGCCATCACCTTGGTGAACACCCTGGGGGCTGTGGTAAGACCAAAGAGGAGTGCTCGAAACTGGAAATGATTGGCTCCCAGCAGGAAGCGGAGGAACCTCTAAGAGCATTTGTCCATTTTTATGTGGTAGTATGCATCTTGGAGGTCGATCGAGTACATCCAATCATTCTCCTGCAGGAAGGGCAGGATAGACTGAAGGGTGACCATCCGAAATTTCATTTTGGCTACTAATAGGTTCAAGATGGATAGATCTAGAATTGGTCTTAGGTCCTCCATTTTCTTCGGCACTAAAATGAACCTGGAATAAATGCCTAATCTGGAATGGTCTGGGGGGAATGTTGGATGACTCTTCTTTTCTAGCCACTTTGCAATTTCCAGTGCCGCATCCTCCCTGTGTGCAGGTGGAATGTCCGGGAGGTGACTGGGTGGTAGAGGTGACTTTAGAAAGGGGATTGAATAACCTCTGGATATAATTTGCAACAACCAATGATCTTCCGTGATGGACTCCAAAGCCGTTAGGTGAAGCAAAAGGTGACCCCTGACTGCCTCCAGAGATGAGCAGCCCATCAGGGTTGCTGCACTGGTCTGTCCACTAAAGGTTCTTGAGACCCTTGATTTCTTGGACCCCCCCCAACTCTGCCTCTAGGGCCAACTATCAAATCGCCCACTGCCCCCCAGGGGAAGGTGAGTCCTGAGTGTCCTGGGGAAAAATCTGAGATTTTCAGAACCATATCTTCTTGGTCCCTTGCTGATTCCTAGAGAAGGATCATTGAGGGGTCGAAAAGCAGATCCCGATGGCAGACTGACTCTTCCTGTCCTTCTCACTCTGAACCAGGGTGTCATGTACTGTCTTCCCAAAAAGGGAGGCATCTTTGTATGGGGCATTCATAAAAGATACCTTAAAGGGTTCCAAAAAGGCACACAACTGGAGCCAGGCATGATGCCTGATGCCAACACCAGTATTGGCAGCTCTAGTGGAGCCTTCCATTGTATGGAAGAGGAGATGCATAGAGGTGTTAGCAACAGATATCAGGATGGCCATTCAGAAGGAGAAAACGTTCTTGTCCTCCACCATGGACCCCGGGGTAGACTCAGTGACCTCCTTGACCAGGTCTCGCTGCAGTCTAATCATATGTGCCAGGTAGTTCAGCGCCCAGACAGAAAAGGTCACAGAAGCGTACACCTGCTTCCCAAAATGATCCATCTTTTAGACTCTCGCTCTGGAGGGTGGACCATAGAGCTCTCCTGAGCGAGCTCCTTTTTAGTGGCAGCTGCCACCATCATAGCATCAACCAGGGGTCCTTTGTGCCAACAGCTCTTAATCAAAGGGGGGGCTCAAAACTTTGTCAGGGCATTTGGGAATTGGCTCCACTGTGTCCAATTCCTTACATGCCCAAGATGTAATCAGATCCACCAAGCGATCCACGGAATGGGACATCACGGAATTAGAGGGTCCTGTGCCAAAAGCCTCCAAGAATACCGATTCGTCTGAGTTAGGTTTTTGGACAGACCACCCCCATACTGGTGTAGGATTTCCATGATGTCTCCAAAGGAGACATCCTTGGGGGGTGATCATGGGGAATCTTCCCCTTCCTCCAAATCAGTTACTTCAGTGAGTGACTCTGGTGGGGAGTCCACGTGCCCTCTTTTGCACGTGCATTTGCAAGAAGCCTCCTCAGTAGGGGATTCTGGGGAGGACTCGCCAATGGCTTGCTGCTCCCAAGAGTGGCCACCATTGGGCATAGAGGTGGTAGGCTGCCCCTGAGAAGACAGAATGGTCGGATCCCCACCAGAAACAGAGGGCGCCAGGACAGAAGCCGAAGACGAGACAGTCAAGGGTCTCGATGGGATCAAGAGGACCCTCTCCACCATGTCAAAAGCTGAAGGGGAACAGACCTCCTGAGAAGGGACGATAGTCAGAGCCATATCCCTTTGACCCGACGGGGGAGTCAGAGCCAAGCCTATGGGGGCAGAGATACCTAGGGGAAGGCTCTGCTCCAAAAGGCTCGGAACTGATACCATCTTCTCAGATCTGGCACCAAGGCTCCAGAGGGAGAAGGGGCAGGTAAGATTCCCCAATGGATTTGGGTGAGGATAAACTTCTGCATCATCCTGCCCATCTCTGCTTCAGAAAGACTGCAGGCTGAACGAGATGAGGAAACCACCGACACCAGCCTGGAGTGGCAGTGAGGAGAAGCCTGTGCAGGCGACTAGGTCCAAAGCTCCTCCAGCTCCAGGGAGAACCGAGGGGAATGGAGCCAGGGGGACTCCGACCTCGGGGCCGAACTAACCTTAGAATGTGGACCTATGAGACCAGAATGATCTTGGGATTGCTTCATGGGCCTATCCTTATGCTTAGGAGAATTATCTCCATCCCCGGGCCTCTTAGTGGGAGTTTTGAGTCCCAAAGGCTGGGGTGGAGGACAGCCAAGGAGACCGAGGCAGAAGAGGCCTGTGCCTCGGTGGAAGGAGAGGGAAGAAGCCCTTTTAGGATTAACTTATTTCTCCTGTCCATCAGTGACCAGGGATTAAACCTGGCACAGATGGAACAGGAAATCTCTAAGTGGACTGCCCCCAAGCATACCATGCACAGAGTGTGGCTATCGGCTGAGGAGAGCTTATGGCCACACTCCATGCACTTTCTAAACCTGGCTGTTGGCATCTCAGGCATAATAAAAGGTACTGAGAAGCCCAAAAAAAAAGCTCACACACACACACACACACACACACACACACACACACACACACACACACACACAGTGACAGAAAAGGAAAAGAGGGACTTTTTTTTTAAACCGATGGAAATGCGCAGTAGGGAAGGGTAGAAATAAAATAGAGAAGGTAAACTTTACAAGAGAAAATTAGGCAAAAGGGATTAAAGAAGCAACACATACCTAAAAACAGAGCTCGGAAGACAGATCGCGATGCAAGCTGAAGCACGGCAAAAGAGATGTGAAGGGAGGAAGGAGGCAGGGGCATAATGGGTATGGGAGGAGCTTGCAGTTCAGATCAAGATGCTGAGTATGTAGCCGTCTGATCCATGCCAGATCCGGGAACCCACATGTTGAAGACGAAAAGGAAGACAACAACTTCAGATCAAATTTTACACTGTTCTATTAAATGCATTAAAATATTAAGGCTATCTCTTAGTTACTTCACCTAGTTTCAAACTTTATTTTTCATTGAACTACTTGCCACTGTACCATTAAATTTTGCATTTCCCTTAGCAAAGAATGCTCAGAATTTTCAAGATCAATTGCTTGCACCTGCAGACTGCTTGTCTCCATGTATGAAAGGAATGTGCAGCTGCCTTAGCTGCAGACTTCTTGACTCCCATAAACACCTGATAATGGAAAAATAAGCTAATATCTTTGCAGATGTAAGTAGCTTGACATTTTTCATGGCTTTTGTTATTTTTTCTTATTTTGCAAGTCTAGTTGCTTACAAAAATACTTGCTTATAGTGTAAGCCAAGGGCATTTAATCCTGATATTTACCCTTGTAAAAATAACAGATAATATCTTAATTCTACATATTACATAATCAGTGCACTTTTATACTCCACCCCCACCCCAGCAGCCCAAGATCATGGCATATTAGCATTAAACCTGCTTTTGTCCAGCCTTTCTTCTCTTGTTATACTGTAAAGACTACATTTCTTACAACAAATCGAGAATCGAAGCAAGAGCCATTTCTGAAGACAAGTGGTGTTTTGAACTCTTCAGAGGTCTTTGGTTAAAATATACAATTTGACTGATATACAGTTAACCATTGAACAAGAACTTTTGTTGCAACTCGGTTTGGGGTTCATTCCGAGCAAGTGTGCTAATTTAACTAACACATTGTTGAATTTGAAACTTTACACAAGAAATTGAATTTGATGTTTGTTCTTAAAGATGTGAATGTTACTACTAATGGCATTATCAGAAAACCTTCTACTTTCAACCATACATTACATAACATTATAAAAGTTTTTCAGATGTTTTGTTCTAATGAAATTAGAACTTTATTGGTTAACAAACCTGTACATTCCTTTTTTAATTTGTCAAAGGAAGAAAGTAAGGCACTTCCAGAGCTGACCAGCAGAACTGATTTGAGATTTATGAAGGCTGATAAGTGGGGTGGGGGTTGGTGTTGATGTACACTGAGGATTATGTTAAAGCTATGGAAGCCCTTATGAATAATCCTGAAGAATATAATGAGGTTAACTTTGATATTATTGATTGAAGTTATAAGTACATTAAATAAGCTTTATATGATTGTTTTATGAATGGTGAGTTGGCTTCTGATTTATAGGATTTATTTTTCAGTTGATTATCCCAGAGTTGGTGTTTTATTTGGGATTTCTAAAGTATATAAAAACATTACCAAACCCCCCCCCCCCTTTCAGCCTATTATCTCTTCTGCTGGAAGTATCATTGAGGGTATTTTCTTATATTTGGATAAATTATTGAATCCCTTAATGCAAGGTTTGGCCTCTTATATAAAAGACTCTTGGTCTTTTTTAGAATCTGTTAGAATGTTTTATTTGAAAGAGAGCAATGGTGTTCTCAGAGATGATATTTTTTTTCTATTAACTGTAGATGTGGTCTCTTTATATACTTCCATACCTCTTGAGTTGGGGTTGGAATATGTTGGGAAATTTTTGAACAAGCATACAATGTGGTCTGAAAGTTCGGTAAAGACCTGTATCTCATTGTTAGAACTCATGCTGGAAAATAATTTTTTTATATTTAATAAGAAATATTACCAACAATGAAGGGGAGTTGCTATGGGTGCCACATTTGCTCCTGCCTTTGCAGGTTTAGTTATGGCCTGGTGGGAAATGGAATGTTTGCCTAATGTTCTTTTAGCTAAGGATATTTTATTTTATTGTCATTTTATTGACGACTTGTTTTTTTATTATTAAAGGATCTGTAGAAAAAACAAACACTTTCTTAGAACAGCTTAATAATAGCAGTAATTTTTTGAAATTTACGTTAAGTAATTCAGGACACCAGGTCAATTATCTAGACGTAGTGCTTACTTGGCACGTAGCTGAACATAATTTTTCTAGCAAGATATACAGGAAAGAGACTTGTGTAAACAATTATTTACATTACCAGAGCAATCATCCTACTTTTATGAGACGGAATATCTGGAAAGGACAGTATATTAGAGCCTCTCAGTTAACTAGTAATGATGAAGATTTTTTTATAGAAACAACATTTATTACCTGTTTATTTTTAGCTAGAGGATATCCAGATGCTGTATTAGCTAATTTAGCATCTGAGATTTCTAGGAGAGCTATGGACTTTGTCTATTTTAATTCATGGTTTAACAGTAAAGACTACAACAGGTGAATCAGATAATGACCCTCTTTTGGATTTACCTAGATGTGTCGTGGACATGTCTGTAGATACTGCCATGATTAAAAATATTATAACTGACAATTGGAAAATAATTAGTGGTAATAATGATTTGTTAAGTATTTTGGGGAAAGCCCCTGGTTTTATTCATAAAAAATCTGGTAGTTTAAAAGCTCTACTACAGCATAATGACACTGCTATTTGTCTTCCTAGGTCTGATAAACCTAAGGGATTTTGCTCTGCTTGCAGATTCATTTATGAAGAGCCAAACATTATCCTTATACATACAGATTGTACTATTGCCATGGCTGGTAGGTTCACCTGTAACATATCTCATGTTGTATACATTGCTCTATGCTCGGGTTGTATGGCATTTTATATAGGTATGACCACTAGACAGCTTAGTAGATGCATCAAAGAGCATTGTTATGCTATTAAATCTAAAGACACTAATAATGCATTTTATAGGCATGCTTCAGTGTGCACTATGTTTAAAAAGTTCTCTTTTTCTATTTTAGAATATGTAGGTAAAGATTTGAGAGGGGGAAATATTAAAAATAGAGTTGAAAGGAATGAGACACTATGGCAGTTAAGGTTAGGTGCCGACAGTCCATCTGGACTGAATGAAAGTATAAACATTAAACATTTTTTTAGAAGAAAGGAAGTTAACAATGTCATTAAGTTCTTGTCAATTTTTACTAATTGAGTGATGCATTTTATGGAGTGCATTTAAGTAGCTTGATTTTATTGTGTAGTCCTTCTGAAGTTCTAACAAAAGCGTTAAACTTTGCTACACTATTTAGTTTGGAGTTCCTGAGTTGTTCCTCTGTTGTCACTATGTGTTTTTGTTTTTTTGTTGGTTTTTATACACTCAGTGCCATCCTGGTTTTATTAATATTTATATTCTTACACCTAAAAAGTACCTGTTTACTTAAACATCTGATAAACCACCCACATTTAAAATACCCTTGACTACACACTACACAAATCTCCTTTACTATATATAACATGTAGTTTATATCATGAAATGTTTTACATAAATGCTAAGGAACAAAAATTGTTTTACTTACAGTTACTTTTTTCCCCTTTTGGTATCCTTCTAAACATTAATGGTATAAAGTAAGGGTATGTGCTTTACAGTCCACTCACAAGTTTAACACAGTTAATAAAAGTCTAGTCTTTCTTTGCCACTTTTTCTTGCAAAACCATATTTCACAAATATGACACAAGCTTTACAGTATTCCAATTATTCACTATTTTCATTATTGGCCTTCGTCCTATACACCTCCATCTTCAACACCAGATTCTGTTTCACAACTAAGGTACTTCTGATACTTTTAGTCAACTCCTGTGCTTTTTTGTCTCTCTCAAGCATTTTCCTTCAGAACATTGGAAAATGCTTTAGTAGAAAATTCTCTCTATCAGCTTATTGATGAATGAGAGTGTCAGAGTCCTCCTTTGTTTGCTGGTTATTTTTGCTGGATAAATTTTTTTTTTAATTTTTTGTTTAGTATGTTCTGCACCAAAATGTCTTTAGTCCTCTAGGAAAAAAAAGTATTCTGAAGACAGCTGGATACAACAACTTGAATCTCAAACCTGCCTTTTGAAATTCTCTGACTACTGGGATAAAACTTATTACTCTTCTGCCCTGGTGTACAGTGAATAATAATTTTCCACAAACACTCTGCTGTCTCCAATTTTTAATACTTTGCCCTGTCACAGTTTTGCCAGGATCAACTATTTCTGCTGGTGTGACTGCATCTTTACTAATACAGGTCCTGGGTGCTCTCTCAAGGCCTAGTTTCAGGTATACACTCAATGTGCCCTTAAAATCCTGCTGTGGAATACCAATCCCATTGCTTATTTGTATATTCATAAAATTATTACAGTCTGTTTCTTCCAGTTTCTCTGGTATAGCAAAAAATCTCAGGTTTTCTTTGTGACCTCTGCCTTTTAACTGTACCATTTTTTGAAACATCTCTTTTTGAGAAGTCTCATACTCAACCAGCCTTTTCTTCATTTCAGCCTCTGATTTTTACAGTTTTATCAGTTCATCTGAATAGATAGTTTAAGGTTTTATTTTCCAGCCTTTTGTGATTTGAGTTGATATACTCATTCAATGTTTAATTTATTTCAATCACCTCTGAATAAATTTGATTCATTTTTCCCGTTAAATTATTGGAAGTCATCTCTTGTAACAAAGTTGAAGCTTGAACTGTTTTTTGCTACAGCTGTAGGATTCTTCTGGTGTTTTCAACTTTTCTGGTTCACTCTCTTTCAGGTTCTCTAAATTTCTTCTTTGCTGGCATCCAGGCAGTGTACTTACTAGCTAGTGACTGAATTTTACTCAGGCTGACAATATCACTGGTTCTTATTTCTCAGTTTACTTTTTACTTTTTTCACAGTGACAGAACTGAAATTAAGCTGTTGATCATTATGAAGCTTTCTTGGAAGCCAGCCTTTGTATCCTTGGCAAATCTGTAATGCAAAGCCAGGCATGGTGCCATATCGTAAGATCAGTGTCTGCCATCCCCACCAAACTATCAGTAGCATGGTGTGCCAGATGCATGGTTAAGTTAGATATGGAAGACATAATTAATATCTAAGACTTCAATTTAGTCATAATATTTATATCTGGAAACTCAGAGGCTGGCTGGCTTTCTGGATAAGATTCCTCTGGAATCTAAGCATGTGATTTATGATTCTCCATGTGATTTATGATTCTCCATGTGAAGGAGCAGGATACATAAACTTGCATCCTTGGCGTGTTCAAAATGCACAACTCCTTATCTGGCAGATGGACAGCTGAGCTCTGAAGACTGGAAGTTTTATTAACAGCTGCAACAACAATATAGTCTACCTTAGAAGTCTGCGCCATTCTCTTCTGTACAGGGGCCACCACACCCAAGTTCTTCTAAACCATCTCAGCCTCTAGCTGAAAATATCTTGTCCATTGGCTTACCACCCAAAAGGAAGACATGGAAGACAAGAAGGCTTCTGTAAGATATACCCCACCATGGAAGTGCTTTTTGGGGAAAATCCCACTTTATTTATTATGCTTTGTTATGCAGGTAAGTGAAATTTGTCCAATGACCCTTTCCAGCCACAACAAAGACCACAATGGCACAGAAAATAACAACAATACTGTCATTAAGGAACTTGGAAAAGATTGTATGTTCGGTACATAGCCAAGTATAAAACATAAAACAATATTTACAAGAATGTACACCTTATTAATGCTTAAATATACAATGTAAAAATTATAAATACAGAATTGTGTGTAAGTATGTTGCACAGCTCACAGTACTATAAGATGTTAGTACAGTGTAATTACTAGGAATCAGCAAGTGAAACAAAAAGGGCTCAATAATTACATTTGCATTACTCATGGTATCCTATGGTAGCCACAAAACAGACTAAACCTGCACTTCAACTCTAATCAGATCCCAAAATTTCCTGAATTTGAGGTTGTTCAAAGTGGAGAGGAGTGTGAGAAGCTTCCTCATCTTCATCCATGTCCAGGACAGGAGACCACAGTAGAGAGTTAAGGTGCTTTTTCTTACACTGTTTATTCCTGCTCTTTGAGATGAATATTTCAAAGAGGAGGAAGAAAAGAACCTGTCCAGGTGAGGCTTTCTGCATCTTACTAAAAGCTTGTTAATCCTTCTGACTTCTAGAGGAAGGGGTGCTGGCCAATAATGCAGTCAAATATGATCCAGAGTTTAACTTATTGTTAATTTTATAGAATATACATAACAAAAGAACACGTTTATCCAGTTTAAAAACTCCAGACTCATCCTAGGATGTTGTGATATCATTTGGCAATATACCTACATCACAGCTCAGGTCTGGCAAGGGGAGTGTTTCATTGCCATTTTCCATACACTTATATATATATATATATATATATACTAAGAAATTAGAGATAATTGTAGACCATCAAATAGTTACATGTTATGATGGACAATCAAGCAGTAAATCAAATAACAATCTGTGAAGACATTAACAAAACAGATTAGGGAAAAGATCAATGGCATAGAAAGGGACCAATGGAAAACCAGCAGACTAAAAAATAAGAAAAATGTTAAATAAAAATTTATTTATTTCACATTTGTTAACGGGGAAAGTCCAACTTAGAATGATCCAATTTTCAGCGGAGGCCCGGGGAGAAATGCTCCAGATGCATGTCTTTGTAACGTGAGAGGAAACTGGAGTACCCAGAGGAAACCCACATGAAATACAGGGAGGACATGCAGACTCTGCATAGAAGGCACCCAGCTGTGAAGTGAACCAGAGAACCTCTTGCTGTGAAGCAACAACGCTAACCGCTGCACCACTGTGCCGTGTATGAAATGCAGAACAGATTTCAATATTATCAGACAGAGAAAGACAGGAGATAGAGGATTTAAAAATGCAGCAAGACCATAAAATGATGGACATAATACAAGGGGAAAAAAATAACAATAAAGCAGGCATACTGTGAAAACTCTACAGAATACCACAAATACCTGACACAGAGGTTCAGACAACAAAGGTGAATAGGATAAGTAAAATAAGGAATAATAAAACAGGAAAAAATTCACAACAACCCAAAGGCAACAGCATACGTTTATGGACTTTTGGAGTAAGAGTCCTTCCTTGATATGCAACATCAGTAATTTAACTCCCAATGTACTCTTCTTAGTCTGAAAGTTGGAGTTATTGCAAAACCTATGTTGGTCAAATAAAAGATATTATATAGCTGCTGCTGTCTTGCAGGGGTATCTGTCTGATCAATACTCAAAAATACTTTGCAGGAAGAAAAACAAAGCAGATATAATGTATACATGACAAAAAAAATGTATGCAAGAAGGAGGAGCAAATTACATAGAAATAAATGGAAAATTGCGGGAATAATTCATGCAGAGTAATGATCAGGAGGAGGACTGAAGTTTAAGGGAAGGCAGGAATTCAACAATTTATATAATACTGGACTTAGTTTCAAGGAAAGAAAGACTATGGGATGTACAATGTATGTAAACAGAAAAAAATTTTATAATGTTAAGTGATAATTTAACAAAGGTGTTAAAAAAATTCACATTTTTGCAAGAGTATTTCCAGAAGTCTCAATGCATGCTTTCCTTCAATCTGTTTCAAAGGGAGACAAAGGCTGAATTTATGCAATATGCTAAATAAAGATGCATATTTATTAACTGTTTTACAAATTCATATTGATTTATATAGATCAAGTTAAAAAGTAATCTAGTTAAAAACAGAAGAACTTTATACTATTTCCATTTCTGGAGTTCCAAACTGGCTTTTAATTAAGCAATAATCCACAATTATGCAATGATGTATCAGGATTTACCCATGGTTGGTGTGTTTGATCACAAGGGCAAGCCTGAGTGATCAAACAAAGCCAATGGCAGGTAAATCCTGATATGCTCACAAACAGTCCCGGATTATTGCTATTGTAAATTACATTTAAGAAAGAAATTGCTTACCTTTCTTAAATAATGCATTTCTAAAAGGGCACTTCTGTCTTCTTCTGTGTTGTCTCGACTATACTGATGTACTCTGCATGCGAATTGGACTTCAGTTACCACACTTGCGCAGTACATCAGTGCAAGAAAAGCGTTGGAGAAAACAAAATGTCTGTTGCTGTTTATTTTTTCTTAACTGATAAAAAACAGATATTTACAGGGACAGCACAAAATATGAGGAGATTCAAGCATGTTTCTGTTTTAATTTTCCAGAATATACCTGATTTTTCCTCATACTTTTGTGTGTCCTCTGTAACATATGCCAATAGAAAAGCCTAGCCACTTAATGGTACTACAGCGGCCGGACTTTTTCAATTGGTATATGCTACAGTTAGAATGGGCATGCTGGTTGGGCTGCCCAATCAGAGTGCTCATTTTTGAATAGCAATGAGCCGTTATTGTATAATTTCAGTTTTAATTGTGGGTGCCATTAATAACAAAATAGCAATCATTAATAACTTCAAAAGTAGACCAACTCTATTACAGAGCCACACCATCACTATCACAGGAAAAACTCCATCAAATCAACTGATGCAGTGCATATTAGTAAACATGTATCTCTACACATCATGTACTGCACTTCAACAGAAGTCTCCAATGAACTGTTTCAGTGTTTGATTGCAGTAACAGAAATATTAGTTTAAAAAAGGTATTATGTTTCTGTTTTAAACAAGCATGCTATTATAATAGGGGAAATCACTGCCTAAATGGTGATAAGGCCAAGTATACCCAGTCCAGTAAAATGTACCCATTCTGGTTTCATCACTGTGGTTAAAACAAGACAGTTTTGGATAACTTCAGTGTCACTATTGGTTACACTGAGATTATACTAGACACTAATACAGAAGTATTAGTGGCTGCATTTGCCATGAACTGAACCAAACAATCTTTGCAGCTAGATTTTTGGCTAAAATTAAACAGTTTAGAGAGATATGGATGGTGGGCTCCACATTAACATACTACATTCAGGCAGAATAAAAAATAAGACTCAGAGGTGGTATAAGAAAAAATTCAGCAGAATCACAATTGTATTTGTTAAAATTGCAAAAGGTAGCAGACTGAAATATGTATTTTATCCCTAACCTGAGTTTTTAGGTTGCTTTGTGTATCCATAGCAGGCTTTGGTGAGTACATGTAAACACCTGGCTGCTGAACTGTCCTGAATGAGCCAGAATTACCAAGCTAATAACAAAAGGAACTGTATACATCACATTTTATTACAAAAATATTTGTATTACAGCCTTATCACAGTGACTAGACTCTGGTTCTAGGTGGTCATTGGTGTACATCACAGTTTTGAAAAAAAGAAAGCAGGTTCAACTGCATGATGCAGCCTTGGCATCTTTAATGACATAAAATGCATAGGAAAAAGCTGGCAGTTCCAGGACAGTTCCTGGGGGAAGTGGTTTTCCTTTCAGTGCTGGAAACGTTCTGTCATCCACCATCTTAATGACTTGCCCATTCAACTGGACAGTTCTGCAAAAAGAAATTACAACATTATAGCAGGCAGGCTGGAATACACATATATTCCAAATGCATATACACAGCAGTTTAAAGATGCATTGAATGACAAATCTGATATCTGATATGCTCTTCATTTTTCAAAATAAGTAAACTTGACATGCAGCACTTATTCACGCTATTAAGAGGGGTGCCTTTTGATTATTTTTGGATGCAAAAACTATTACAAAATTCAAATATCTAAACAAACATCTGTGTCATATTTAAATGCAGCACATACAGGTATTAACAAAATGTTTGACAGCTGAACCCTTTGTACAGAGGACCTGTGTGGATGAAGAATCTACAAGAACCTAATTCACACCTATACTTTACAGAGCTGTTATCTTTTCCATTTATATCATTAATATACATGGAAAAACCACAGGAGGGTTCCACCAGCAAAGAAGCATAGTAGTCTCACTCAGAAATAATATAAGTATAAAATAGTATATAGCACGTAAATCAAACAGGGAAACGACCAACATGGCATAAAATGGGATCCATTTATTAAACAGATGGAAAAAGTATAAAAAGTGTAAGTGCTTTCGCACAGTAAATCAGATATATATATATATATATATATATATACACATACACACATATATATATATATATATATATATATACACACACACACACACACACACATATATATATATATATATATATATATATGTGTGTGTGTGTGTGTGTGTGTGTCTAACTTGCTTTTACAAGGTGTGTGTGTGTGTGTGTGTGTGTGTAATTTGACTTTGACCTCAGTACATAAATTACCACCTTCAGTGGCTATAAAAGTATCTGCCTAAGGACTAATGGCAAGTTTTCCACCATCACCTATCTGCTAATAGATTAAGCATCCCTAGCAGTCTTAATCCTTCAGCAGGAAAGTACGCTGCTGTCTCCATTCATTCATGGCTTGTTTTTGTCAAGCTACCACAGTGAAACAGAAAAACTGACCAACACTGGTAGTTTATGAATAAGTTACTCTTCTAATTAATGGTTCACATTTTCTTTTTAACATTTGGTTGTGATTGGTTAAATGCGGTATACATCTCTGCTGTTAACCATGAGCACAGCAACATGTGTATTATGATATTACCAAATGACTAATACTGCAATCTATAGGAATACATACTGAGGACAAGCCACATACTGTATTCTGAAGTAATACTTCATGCCAATGTATCCTTTAGAAATATTCACATCATTTTGTTGCATTGTTGCTGTGGAATAAACAACAATGAAATAGAATGGAATATTTATTTACTTTTTAATCTGCACAGTACTTGAGGATGAAACTACACTATATTAATAATGACTCTTCAAGACACAGCTAGTTACGCATTTGCCCAAGAAGTACTGCAGTTTAGGCAAAACAAATGCCAGGAGCACTGCTGAATATGCTTCACTGCTACTTCATGTGCTATATTTCATGAGTACACAATAGACATTTTCTTTAGGCACATACATAAGTGAAGAGACCAAACACAATTTGTACAATTCTACTTGGCAACAGACACTAACATTTGTTTCAGTAAAACTGTCTGCACAGTCTGGTAAGTCACTTTTGAATTTGAAAGAAACACCATCATAAGTGCAATTCAAATAGTATTACAGTAGAGAGTCGATTATCTGAATGTCGATTATCAGAACCAGCCTTCCAAAGTTTTCGGGTAGGAAAAATCATACAGTCTGAATATGTAAACATTATACGTATGTACTTGAGCATGTTTTTTGAGCTTGTAGCCAGCTTGTGTGTGAAAAATGTTATTTATTGTCCTTTGGAATTGCTGAATGATTGAAAAGTGTATTCCTGCATGCAGAAAAAAAACAAGATTTTAAAAGTTTTTTATCAGGTTCTTATATGTTTGATTATCCAAACAATTTGATTATCCGCACTACCCTAGGTCCCAATTAGTTCAGATAATCGACTCTCTACTGTATTTAAATGTATAGTATCACTATATAAATGTAAAATTTGGAATAAGCTACTTACTACCCCATATTTAGTTTTGCTGAGGATTTCCTATAAGATTCAGGATAACAGTATTTCTAATTTACCTGTGCCTCTGTGATAGTCAGGGTAGTGTTCCTGCAGTTCTTCATGGGCAGGTGCCACAGTAATGGTGGGCCTTTTGGCAGAACCATCTGTATGGCAGTCTGACTTTCCCAAATGGACACTGCCATTGGGACTCAACGACTCCTCACACTAGACTCTTACACAGAGATAAAGTTTATAAAACATATGTGGCAGTTACAGTGGCTGCAGGAAAAGACAGAGACAATGTACAACTAAATCTTTTCTTTCAATGGCAGAGACCTGTTATTAGAATAGAATCTAAAGGAGGACTTCCTTTTTGTGTCGACGATGTGTAAGCACTTATCCACAGTGCGACACACACTTTTTGTGAAGTTACATTTGAAACAGTTAGTTTAGCTGAAAAGTTCATGTCATTATTTGATGTCAAATCATAATGTGTTCCATTAAGTATGTTTATTGCAAAAATCTAATTTAATGTTATTACACAAAAAAAATTTTCTTGAGTTTTAAACTTCTGACATTGTTAATAATGAAATAATAATTTTTATATCAAATACAAACAAGTGCTTGACTTACAAAAAAGCATGGATGATGCAAAAATATGGAATGGGGTGTGGATGTTTTTGTGTGTTTACATTATTCCTATGATAAAGTCATGCATTTACCTAGTACTGTAATGATTAATGGTAAAACAAAAATGCTTAACTATGCAGGACAGCCAAAAACGCATTATTGTAGTACAGATGATCCTTTAATACAGGCTTGTCCTAAAAGAAAATGTGGAGAGGGTGGTTAGACAGGGCATACTTCTAGAACCTGCATAATGGAATGCATAACATGTGGCAGCAATGTTCATTACAGGTTTGAATGTAACCAATCATATGACAGAGGATAACGCAAGGAGGCTACAGAAAAAGATGACAGTAAATGATACTGAAGAAAAAAAAAACATGGACTAGACCTAATAATGGCAGACTGGTCGAATGCTTTCAATCTACCAAGACTTTGTAGAATGTTAAGGTTAATAATTTGAAAGAAAACGTAAGTAATAATGAGGAAGATTATGATAATTATAATAATGAAGGAAGTAACACTATTAGTAAAAGAGTAAGAAAAAGGAAAATAAAAACTGCTCAAAAAATTGGAAAAAAAAAAGGAAAATGTTAATTTCAGTGTGCCATCTTTGAATGTTGTTAACAGTCATTAATAATAACAGAAGATTAGCAGTGATTAATTACATGTAACAGGTAGATATATGTTTAAAGCATAGTACATATTTAAATAAATAAAAGAAGCAACAAACTGTAGCCATGTGGAAAGGAAACAGTTTGGAGTTTTGGAACTGATGCTTGTTCTGGGATAGCAACTTTGTTTAAAATTAAAATGTTATGTCTTACACATCATTATAGTTAAATGTTGAATAAACACTGCTAGAAATGCTGCGATTGTTGAAAAAAAAACACTTTTATTATCAAAGTGCTCTCGCTCACCTTAATATGAACTTCATCAGAAAAGCCAATAAAATTAAAAAAAATGTTTATGCAAAAAGTATACATAATTAATTAGATCATATAAAAATATACATAATTAATACTGAACAAAAGGAAATAAATTTATTGAGAGTAAGATTACATTTTTTCATACTGGTATAGCTGGAAATTGAGTATTCTTCAAAACATGCTAAAAGCATCTCAGACCATCTGCACAGGTGATGTTTTATTTTCTCTATGTCATATCAAGTTGCAAGCCAGTTGAAAAGTTTCAAGTGGATTCAAAATAGAAAAACCACTCCACCACACCCCATTACATAAACATACAAATTCTATGGTCAAACAGCTGAAGAAAAAATTAAAAAGTGAAAAATTAGGTATTACTCCAGCACAATAATAGAAACCATGCAGGCAGGGAGTCTCGGCAGAATACAGTAATCAATGACGTGTGGCTTGGGGGATTGTATTCAATGACTTGAAACCACATTCAGATTACATTTGCCAGTGGTAAGGAATCTAATGTTTTCCTCATCATCTACAAATCTGTGCAATTAAATGGAACCAAATTCATTGCATGAAGCACCTAATGTCAAATGTATAGGCAAAGTCAGGTCAGAATGTATCACTACCTCATCTGAAATTATATACTTCATCTCCATGATGACCCATTCATTCTTTCTCTGAATCATTCTGTAATAAAGCACTCGCTGAGTGCACCCTGTAGAAAGTATAACCAAAATCCAATGATAGTCATCCAAGTCTCATGGCAAAACTATATTTGTGTAACATCATTGGGTACAGGTGCCTTCAGTTTAGCCTCCATTTCATTTTGTGATTTTCACAGTTCATCCTGGTCAGTTTGTAACAGTATAATTTTTCCTCTTTAAAGAATTTACATTTTCATTGACTGACTCTGAGCACACAGCCTCTTAGCCTGTCTAGAACTCATTTTATATTGCTTAAATGGCCTTCATCATTATCATCTGTCTTCAGTATGCCATAGAAGTGGCAGTAATTGTTCAGGATTCCTTCTAATACACAGTCCATTCTCTTCTAACATATGACCGGCACAAATACCACTCCAGGTACCAATCTACAGTAGCTGAAAAGTACTTCATTTCTTTCAGTGGCCAAAAGCTGTTTTGTAGTTTCAGGCAATTTCATACAATACAGGTCAATCTTTGTAAAATGCTTCCCCTAATTAAAGATTTAAAAATAGTCTGTCCTGGGAAATATACACTGTGTAGTGTGCAACACTATTTACAGTGACCTGATACCCCCACAGGTCCTGATTTATTCAGTCTTCTTCAGTACAATCGACATTAGGTGTTGTCCACTCAGTCTCTTTAGCTTTAGACAAGATTCTTGCACATTCCAGTGTTTGCAGCTCTGTCTGTACATTAGATTTTAAGGCAAAGACAACAGTCTGTTTTATGGGCCTAGAGGATGACATTACACTTCAGGCTAATTTCAACCCTGGCATTTTTTGCTGTGTCAGTTGCATTTATAAATACTGTTATGGAATATGGTGCCAGTTTTGACAATTTTCAGGTGTGGAAACACATATTTCCCTTCTGACTTTAAACTTCCCATTTTTTAACAGATTACAAGTTTAAGCAAACTTTTTTGATGCATTATTTTCAAACAGGGGTGGTCTTACTGTGGCACCCACAAACAAGTCCAAGTTCCAACACATGCTTTATGTCTTCATACTTTTCTTAGGACCTTTAATATTACCAACAGGATTTACTTTCTCTCCTTTACAGTTTTTGGGGCACAATGCCAGCCCTTTCTAGATGTATGCCTAGAAAACCATGTAATTATGAATAAAAAGCTAGTAACACAGATCCAGTGTCTTAACATCATTATTAGCTTCACCCTAGCCTTTGTAGGAACAGTCTATACCATACATTTTAGTTAATATCAGTCACATCACGTAATCCTGTGAATTTCACATCAGTTTTTTATACTCATCTAGATTAGTTATATCAGGGCAAGAATCTCTTTCAGCATTTATCTTTACTAGGAAAATGTCCTCTGGTACCCATCATTAGTACCCTGGTTTTGTAAAGTTGCTTGTTTACCATTTATTTTTGTACACTCTTGTGATGTACCCTTACTTATGGTATCTTCTATAATCTTTTTGTTTAAAAAAAACCTATAGGACAGCCTTCCATATAAGAATCCTAATTTTATTTTCTTCTTGGGGAATTGAAAACATGGATTACACACTGCGTATTTAGTCATTTGTTTCTGTAATAAATGCATCTCTGACAGCAACTGCTTTCTTTGCAGATTGCTTTAATGTCAATTCTTTTTCTGGGAATTTTTTAACGTAGCGTCACATGACATTTACCACAAGCCTGTCTCTAATGCTTCTGTTCCCTGCCCCTCCAACAGTGCTAAGTCACTCTGTGTAATTAAGCTTATACTTTATAAAATGCTTTCAGTTATTTTATAACACCTTAAGCTCTTTGTAATCATCAGCATACCTCTTAAGTGTACCTCATTACAAGGAATGTACCTCATTTGGAGTCTTAAAAAGTTCATGCTCCTCGAAGTTCCACATTGAAAGGGTCTGTCACACATTCAGTTAAGAATTTTTTAAATGATATCCATGATAAATAGAAATTAATTCATTAAAAGATCTGTAAAATCAGCATATCTTAACCATCCTATGACCTTCCTGGTTGAAGCTGTTAGTAAGCCATGAGTATGTGTTCCACATTTTGACCATTTGTTCCACATTATGAAGACTAGTGTTCTGCATGTTGGAGATAGAAGGTTGAGAGCTATAGTCATCAGAGACTCTGAAAAATTCACAATGTTTTATAAAGTAAAAGAGTTCTCACATGATTTTAGCTTGTGTTATAAAATCAATAAAGAAAGTTGATATGTTAGATTGATAGTTTACCTGTGCATGAAATGCATTTCATACATGGCAGAAAACTAGTATAGCCCACACAGACCTCATATACAGTCATAGATCCCTTTTCCTTCATAGACATTCAACATCTCATCGATAGCCACTGTTTCCCTCACCATTGTCTATGATCTACAGTGGAAGATGACTCTGCAGTCAACTCCGACAGATCTTTAAACAAAAAACATGGCACATCTTCAAAAATGGTAAACAAAAAGAAGAGAGCCCAGAAATAACTTTTGCCACAGATGCTGCATGTGTAATGGCTTAATTAAAAATAAAAAAAAAATAAGTTTTTGAACCAATACAGCTCATATTATTTTCAATAAATGCCTACAACTTGCCAAACGTAACTTTATGAGATTAAAATTTCAACACACCGTCTATAGACCATTGCCACCTGAACAGTGGTATTGAATTTCTGAAACTCTTACCTAAAATGCAATTTATGAAAGTGTTTGTGAAGCTACATTTACAAATGGAACTGAGTAATGAGACGCAATAGTTTAACAGAAAGGTGCCTAAAACGACAACCCTAAAAATTCCATACTAAAATTTCACACAATTGAAAAGTCACAACCCTACATAACAATTAAACATAGAAGCTGATAATACATGAAAAGAAAACATTATTTTCAAGAAATTGCCCTTAATATTGTGCAAACATAACTATTTGAGGTCAATTTACAACATATCATCTACAGACTAATACCATCACCTAAATGATGACACTGAATTTGTGAAACCTAGATCCACAACATGATTTATGAAAATGACTGCAAAATTACATTTATAAATGGAACTGTGTGACAGTACACAGCAGTTTGACAAAAGGTTCCTTAAAATGAATAACCTAAAAAATACAGACTAAAATTCTACAAGGTAAAGTTATAATTCTACACAAGGATCAGTTAAAATGTATTGAGAAACCATGGAAAAAAAGTACATTTTTAACATAAAAAAACTTTCCCCAGATACTGTAAGCATGATGGCTTCACTAAAAAGCCTATAAAACACTCAACAAACACAGTTAACATTGTTTTAAGAAATGCCCATAACTCTACCAAACTTAACATTCTGAGCTCAAAATTTCAGCAAACATCTATGGACCATCACCACCTAAACAATGGTACTGAATCTGTGCAACTCTTATCCAAAAATGCAATAAAAACATAACTACCTCATAAATTACTAAACATAAAATTAAAATTTTAAGAAAAATACAAATGTTAATTTTATAAATGCAGTAAGACACTTGGGTGTGTGCTATTACCGTATGCCTAGGGACTGTACAGCATTCGCTATTAAGGTTATGTCTCACAACACTCCTGAACATCCAATAATGTCTGTACCATGTAAACCCTTTCATGCCCTGTTGCATATTTCCTAACTTGTGCAGAGGTCAATAAGTTTTTTTTACAGATACAAAAGAACTGACACTGACAATTTTTATTATGTGTGACAATGCCAGTTATACACTATAGTTCTTGTCTCTTATCACAGGTAGACCACTTCTCTTCAGTAGGGTCAAGTGCATTCAAATGTCCTACATAACCGGCTATCCTGCTACTGGAATATTATGAATCAAGATACAGTGCATGCAGCTCTCACTCATACAGCTGGAACGTTCTAGCATACTGGCACCAAACCACACTCTTTACAACTTTAGTCCTTTTTAAAAACACTCATTCATTTCTTATTTCACTTACGCTATGAAAATAAGAGAAAGGACTGTTTGTAAGAATTGTTGGTAATGTTATATGATATATGTGTTATATATTTCCATTGCACACACCAATTTTTAAAATATTTGTTTTCTGTGTTCATCAGATTCACATGATTAATCACCTTTTTAAATTAATTAATTTTCTATGTCTGTTACATGTGTGTTAATTTTCAGACTCTTAATGGTCTGATTGTTTTTATACCTCAAAACTCTAGAAAAAAAACTGAACTTTATATGGATTCATGCTGCCTCAAAAGTTACACAGTTGTTGTTGTTGTTGTGTCTTTTGTCTTTTCCCAGTTAGGGGTCTCAACAGCGGAACTCCGGACCGCTAATGATTGGCAGTAGATTTTTACGTGCAGAGTTGCCAGCCCTGACGCACAACCTTCAGGTACGCCTATTCACGCATGTCTCCACACAGAACACGCTTTAGCTGAGAATCGAACAGGACGTCTTATTGTGAGGCAACAATGCTACTGTATTAGTCATTTTGCCATGGTACAATTAATCTACTTCTTCCCAGTATACACAAGCACCATTTATCTCCCACTGAAATGTTAATCGCACTGTCCCCAGTACCATCTTCATCAGAATAAGTCTTTCTCTCATTCCTGCACAAATTTTTTGCAAATACAAAAACGGCCAGTTTTAGAATCAAAGACAGATCATGTACACACTGACCAATAATCGGTTTGTTGTCCAGGAACAACTATATATACATATAATATATATATATATATATATATATATATATATATATATATATATATATATATATATATATATATATATTTTTTAGACAAGATAAATATGCAGACCTAGGAGATATACGCATCTTGATTTTACCTGTTGCAAAAATACAAAGAAACATTCATGGGAATGTCCACATACAACAAGAACATTACATGCTATGGCATGATATCCCATTTATCCTAATCCAAACTCTATAGTTTCACTGAAGAGCAATGAGAACAGTGACCACTAAATAATGTAAACAATATAATAAAAAATGGATCTCTATGAAAAGACAAGATGCAAAATATTGGAAACATAAAAGATACCAAAAAAATCTCAACCTGAATGGGCTTATGAAAAAATCGATACCTGTACATTGTGCATTATGACACTTTCAGCTCTGGCCATCTAACTCCTATGATGTAAATGTAAGGGTATCCCTTGTATATCCATCTTCAATTGGTATCCTGTCCAATGAAAGACCAAAGCTGGAGGGCAGTTGAGGCCCAGTAGGATTCCATTCCTTCTAATGATACCGCTGGCACAGGTGAAATACTTTCTTTTGTTCATTGGGTGGGCTGAATAATCTGGCAGTACTGTTATTATTATTACAGAGTTTTCACTAAGAAGGATAATGCTTCTATCCTTATATGACTAAAATAACCATTATTTTGCAAAGCATGTGTATGGGGTGGCCAACATGAAAATGTAGCCATCCCACCCCCAAGTACTCATTCACTCTTGATGTTTAGGTGCTTTGGTGGTAACTAACAGTCGTACCATATGCCTCTGTAACATTATCATCTTTTACACTTTCTGGAACTCTTGTCAGTATCTGGTTTCCATAAGCTGCTACTGAACCTCTCAAAGTTTCCAATTCTGTTTTGCAGATACTGTAATATCCCTTTTCTGAAATGACTGTTGATTATTAGAAACCAGCTTAAAGCCAATCTCACACACAAATGGCTCCTCAAAAAAAAAAAGAAAAAAAAATGTAAAAGACCCTGGTAAATCAGAATTTTACTATGTAATTCTTTAAACCTCCTGTGAAGAATGCCCATAGGAACATATAAATGACCCCTTAATGACATAGAGGTGCTCCAGCTACATAGCTTCTTAATCTTTTGAATGCCCACTGACTTTTCATTTTTTTACAAGTGTTTATTAAAACACTCAGGCCAATAAAGTCAAATCTCACTAGCTGCAGACATGACATGTCTTGCCCTTTTTGTCGGCTTGCCAGTTATATTGTGGACATAACATTTTTTAAAAGCTGAGTAGCTGGACTGAAATACTGGCACATATGGCACAGTCTAACATGTTTCTTTCTCTCAGGAAGCAGACATAGTACTTGTATGTATTTTGGATCTCGACTATCAAGCATCTACAGGGACACTTACAAGGCTTTAGTCTTCTAAGGTCTATGTTCGGCTACCAAATTGTAAAATAAGCAAACCACAAAGCAGTGAACAGGAAAATCAACAAAAAAAAAAACATTGAATGGCCATAGTTGTCCAATAACCAGAAAGTAATGTTATACATAAGTAAGTGAAGGGAAACCTTTTAAATTTTCCCTTTCCCCCCACTGTAGTGCAATCTCAGAGTTGGTATATATAGTTGGGGGGCGCAGCCCCCACCTTGGTTGATTGTGTGTGCAATGCTTGCCAACTATGGCCATTTGATGTGGGGGGTTTTTCAGCTGATTTTCCCATTTGCTGCTTACGTTTCGCGGTTCACTTATTTTACAATTCGGTAGCTGAACATAGACCCAGGTTTCCAGTCATCAAATGCAGAAGCTTTTCCATGATGAATGTAAGAATAAACAGCCAAACTGTGCACATGGAAGTACAGGGGCTAGACCTGTTCTCTTACTCCAGTGCATGTGATTATGGTGTGCACTGTATATGCATTGCAATGCTGAGAGAAACATACTGTGAATCAAGGAGGGTAGAAGAGAAAATCCCAACACCTACCCACTACAGAAAGTCCACCAAAGCCAAACCTACTGTGAAGAAGAGACCTCTCTCAAATGCACACACAGATATGTCAGCATCAGTCGTAACTTACAGGAATAATGTCTAAAGTGCTCCATTATATTCCTGGAAAGTAAAAAGATGTCCTAGCACAGCTTTCTGTACAGCCCTAGAAATGTCTATCCTACTTAAGATGCTACCATACAAAACAGGCTCATCCTACCTGGATAAATGTTCTCATATAACAGGAAATGAAATATGCAGGACAGTTGCTACTGTTCTAGAAAGCATCCTCACCACTACTTGTAGAATGTTATCAAATATTCTCTACTTAAAGAAAAGTAGTTTTCTAGCCGGAAGGGAAAAGCTGCTTGCTCACTAGGTCACAGTGCATGCCTTTTGCAAAAGAAATAAAGAGCTGGTCTGATTTCTTAACAAACATATTCCTTTCTATGTAATGCTTGAGCTGCCTGTGCATACTCAAACTACATAACAGTCCTGCCTTTTTATTCTAAAACCGTCAAACAGGGAGCTGAACACAAAGATTCAAGATTCCCTCAGAAACCACTTTATAGATGATAAAGGTATTAATCAACAAAGAAACACTGTCTTTAAGAAAGTCTATTAGAGAGCGCAAAATTTCAGGGCTTATCAGCAAATATATGTATAGAAATAATCAGAAAGACAGCTTAATGTTATTGTAGAGAACAACCTCCCACGTGCACTGCTGAATTCTGCCATAAGCCTTTAAAAAAAGGAGCATTCAGTCTTTCTTAATGACTGAATGTTTCCTACCTGGTGAGTCAGGATGTACAAATATCTTTGAAAAACACATCTGTCTGTTCAACTAGATTACACGAATGGGAAATGATGAGCAGGATGAAGGAGGAAGGTAAGCATAAGTAGTCCATAAGTGTGGTAATATCAACTGAAACTGACTGAGTGCATAATTTTCTTCTAATATGGAAGTCAACTCTGGATTTTTTCATGATATGTGAAATTGCTACAAGATGGAAAAATATTAACTGTGGGATATTAACCTCAACACTGCTAAAAGGAGGAGTGTCAAAACAAGGGTGGGACAAGTGAGGCACCTGACCTCAGTGACAACTTCAGATGCATAGCTAGGTCATCTGGTCTGGTGCTCTGTACAGTTCATCAATCTGGTGACCCCTTCAACTCTAACTTAAACAGCAAAAAAAAAAAATCTTCTCAAAGTTGAGGACTACAAAGGTCCTGTCTTCAGAAACTGTATTGCTTGCTAAAAATGTAACAAATGGCTTGCTGCAGTTAAATACTACACCCAAAGCCATAATCACAAATACATTATATGCATGAATGACGATACTGTATTTGCAATCATGGCTGAAGAACTGAACAGCTTCATGTGTGGTACCACACCATTAGCATATGAATGCTTGTACCCTTACAACGTGTGCCTAGACAGCTGCCCCTTTTACCTCACCTTACCTATGCCTCTGGACAACTTGTTGGGGGTGCTGAATATTGTAAAAAAAAAAAAAAAAAAAGTCAGATCATTTACAAGCTGTCACTGATTATTCATAATTGCAGTAGCTTGTACACTGTTTATCTGTCTATACATCCTTCTTTTTAAAGAGAGTTAATTTAACATGCTGGCTACATAACTGGACATGCTCCTTTAGCAAAAAACACCACAATGTAAGGAGCTAGAGAAGTGAAAAAGCACAAAGCTTACATATGAGTCTCTGAATTCTCAAATGTAGCCAGACTCCAAGAATCATATTCAAGGCAACAACACCTGATAAAGATGTGCAATCAGCACCAACTGTTTGTGGCACAGTTGGCCACATCAGAAACATTCTTGAGGCATTCCATTTGAACATAATTTATCAGGCCAACTATTCCAAAGTCAAAGACCTAGATTAAGAACTAGCAAAAGTATGTTACTGCTAGTTTCATCCCATACACTTGCTTATTTCCTAGAAGTATCCCCTAACAAAACAGACTGTTTTTCTTGTGTAAGTATCATGGAAGTGATCATCCTTAGCCTGCCACTGGTGTTCTGCACAGACACCAACTTTTTTTACAGGATGTTGCTTCATACTAGACTGCATGTCTCCCTTTATAGCTCTGCCTAACATGAGAATTTTAAGGGACTTTGATATGTATGGGACACCACAATAAAAGTACCTTAGACAGTTGCACGTATAAACTATCCTTTACCCACAGCTGGTTTGCTGAACCAAGTTATTTCTAACATTTCTGTCAAACAGGACACATAATTAATATACCAGAGACCTTTTTCATTACCTCAAGTTCTACCACAGCTATTTTGTGATCACTGTAATATTTTATAACTGGTAAGCTCTTATGTTTTATAATTTTTTAACATTAGATTTATTCTGTCCACTGTTTATCATCTGACATTTTTTTCCAGATATTCCCACGAGGAATGGTTATACACTTGTCATGATGTGCACTGTGATGTCACATGGTAACTACATAAAGAAGCTTCCCCTGTGACCACCAGTTCATCTCCACACCTTTAACAAGCATCATACTGCACATCAAGATCAACTGAAAATTTGGCACCCACCTTCGCTAATGACCGACACACAAGTATATACTTACCCAAAGTACAGGGAATCCAACAGGAAAGATCAGGTAAGGAGACTACCCACACACAGGCAGACATGAGGAAACTGTGTCTGACCCATCAAGGAACTTCCTCTTTGCAGGTCGACTAATACAGTAAGAAGATATCAATTATCCCCAACATTAATGGACCCATACATAGATCCTAAAGTTCAGCTGAACCACAAACAATAAAACCACATGGGTAGAAGAAGTTGAAGAATCACACGAGAACCAAGAAAAAGACGAAACTGAGGAAGATCAACCACTAAGAATGTAAATAACCCTTGGGTGAATTCTCATATCAGACAGCCAAACAACCCCAAAGAAGACAAGTACACCCATCAAACAAAAAGTTTAAGTCCCCCAAAGGAACATATTTCCATGTGGAATAGTGGCATCTCTCACCAAGGCGGCTGCTAAATCGTTCAAGTGCTAAGTTGTCATCCTGTTCCCTTACCCATGTGCAAGAGCAGAGCAAGCTACTGCCTCCCAAGTGGAGACCAGACTCAACAACAGGAATCCAGAACAACCCAAATGCCCCCCAGTAAGTTGACTAAGGAGATATAAAGTATCTCTGTGTTCCTGTGGGGAATCACTCCCTACTGCACTTAACTGGGTGGACTCACATCAGCTCCTGACTCATGCAGGACCCTAGCTGAAGTCTGGCAGGACCAAGAAGACAATGGACTGAACAATTAACCAAAAAAGTTTGCTCACCATTGAGGGACGACAAACCTGACAAGGCCCAAAAGGAGATATTCAAGCTATAAAGGTTAAGAGCAAGCCTTAATGACCTCTGGCCACAAGAAGCCAATGGAAATCAAATTTTTGAAGAGGTACGAGGTATGAAACAGCCAGGAATATGAACCTTCAGGGAAGGGATATGACCACAACTGCCTCAAGACATCCTTAGCTCAGTGGAAAGAGGAGAATGTGCCGTCACTATTTTGTACAGCAACATGTCCAATATGTGCAGTAAATTCTCATTCTACACATACAGCCTTCCAGAGCAGAGGTAGTTAATTTGCTTTCATCTTTATTACTATCTGTATATGGCTCCTCAGATGTCTGAAGCCATTTCAAAGGAATGAGGGCATCACTCATCACATCATCAAAGGCAAAAGCCAGAATTGTGAAAAATAAATTTTGCTTGCTTGCAGAAACCAGAAAGTCATTATATATATATATATATATATATATATATATATATATATATATATATATATACATATACTTCTCAGAGCTGCACATTATTAAAGTGGGAGATGAAAAAAATCAACTACAGGTCTCATGTTTTGTAGTTCACTGCCTTGACCAATGTGCTACAATAACTAAATTACATAATGTCAAAGAATAAGTGTATATTCATACACTCTACTACACTACACACACGCATGTGTTTTCTATACATGTACTTATTTATTTTATTTTACATTTGTTAACAGGGAGAGTCCGACTGGATACATGTCCATTTTCAGCAGAGGCCCGGGGAGAAAAGCTCCACATGTACAAAAGATGCCAATCAATATTCATGGTTACATTGAAAAAAATGTAAACATTTTAAAAGGTGATTATACATATACATGGTTACACTGAAGTTTAAGATCTTTATAGGTTTATAGTATGAAGTATGTACAGAAATTATTGGACAGGTTGTGAGAGTATAGAATGACATGAAACTTAGATAGATGTCATTAATGACAACCAGGAGAAAAAAAGGTGGTTAGTTAAGAAGGGAGTTATTGGAAATTAGATGTAGAAGGTTAGAAAAACATGTGCTTAGAATATCTAGGAAAACAGGTTGCTATAGAAGAGTTAAAAATCAAGGTATGAGAATGGTTAGGATAGGGAGTTAGAAACAAAGCATAAGAAAGGATAGGATAGCAAGTTAGGTTAGATTTAGTTAGTATTGTTCTAAAGGTTGTTGAGTATTATAGATAGTCTGGGTGGGTTTGGTTTAGAAAGTTTATTCAAATAGGATAAGGAAGTTATTTATATCGCATAGTTTACCTACTAGGGTTGTATGTATATTGTGTTAGTCTGGGTTTACACATGGACATAGTGTTAAGATCTGGAGAGAGCATGTTGCATTTTTTACCAGCTGAGTTGGAGAATAATGATTCTCCAGCTGAGTTGTTGGCTTTGGCAGATTGCACATGCATTTTGTTGGATGAGCAGAGGGGTGCTAGGTTGCTGTAGGGGGTGATAATGTTTGTCAGAATGGGTGTACTGTTAGGTTGGTAGAGGATTTTATGAATAACTATGAGTTGGTTGTACTGTAGTTGATTGGGTAGTTCTAGCCAGTCTAGTGTTTTAAGATTTAGACAGTGATGGGTTCTGTAGGCTGTGGCTGTGGCGAATCTAGCCATATTGTTATAGCAGCTATCTAATTTGTTTAGGTTTGATTTCCATAGTTTTACGAAGATGGGTGAGGCATAGAGAAGGGATGATAGGAGATGGGTACGAGCTATGGCTGTTCTGGCAGATGGGGGACATTTATCCTACTTGTATACACCAATAAATGGGCAATGATACTGTGATAAACATGTTAATCAGTAACACCGTTTAGGCTTTTATCAATAGTTCAGAGTAACGGTGAGTGTGGAAGAGAGGTGAAGAAGAGAGTACCGGCAGGGTGGATAGGGTGGAGAAGAGTGTCAGGAGTGATTTGTGACAGACAGGTACCAGTAACAGTGAAAAGGAAGGTCTGCAAGAGGGTAGTGAGACCAGTTATGTTATATGGGTTGGAGATGGTGGCATTGACAAAAAAAGGCAGGAGTCAGAGCTGGATGTGGCAGAGTTTAAGATGTTAAGATTTGCATTGGGTGTGACAAGGACAGACAGGAACAGGAATCAGAATATTAGTGGGTCAGCTCAGGTTGGACCGTTTGGAGACAAAGCCAGAGAGGCGAGATTGCATTTGTTTGGACATGTGCTGAGGAGGGATGCTGGGTATATTGGGAAAAGGATGCTAAGGATGGAGCTACCAGGTAAGAGGAAAACAGGAAGGCCTAAGATAAGGTTTATCGATGTGTTGAGAGAGGACATGCAGGTGGTTGATGTGACAGAGCAAGATGCAGAGGACAGGAAGAAATGGAAACAGATGATCCACTGGGGCAACTCCTAATGGGAACAGCCGAAAGAAGAAGAAGAAGTAACAGAATTTAGGCATTTCTATTTATCATTACTCTATGCACATCATCAAAGCACTTACCACTGCTTTATGCATGTCATCAAACACTCAAATGCCATAACTAGTCACAGGGAAACTGCTTCACTTACAGTTAAAAGGTACAAAAAAATTCACATACTGCGCATAAAAATGTACAATCACAGACCCATGAAAAACAACTTTCCTATCATATACCAAGTTCTAATAAATTAGATAAAAATGAAATAAGAAAAGTTAACATTATAAAAAGTAAAAGAAACATCACAGCCACAACCAGCCAAGTGGAAAAGAAGCATTGCTGGCAAAACAGACAAAATTCTAGATAACTATGTTAAATAAGATCAAACGAATTAAAACATAACTGGACCAGAAAAAATAAAATGTATGCACGCTGCTTACTAAATGACTGAAGTAATACGCCCAAATTACCTTTTGCCATAAAAAATGCAAAAATTACCTCAAAAGTACAGCAGAAAATCACCCATGAGACAGACAGACAGCCTGTCCATGAAAATCTACACGAGATACATAAAATCCTATTCAGCCGATAATTTAGGAAGCACTACCCCACAATGAAATGAAAAGAAACAGTCATTCCAAAAATAAATAAATAATAAATAAAGACACAAACCATGGATAAAAGGTAAGAGTTTGGTCTGTATTAAACAAATAACATGTGACGTAGGATTAAGGAACCTGATACTAAGACTTGTTCCCAAAAATAAACAGTACATGGCATTTCATTTTTACACATCGGACTCCACAAGTTACTAACACAAACACACATAATTAATAAAGATATAATCCACAGTAATTTCATATGTGGACCAGAAACTTTGCCCAGTCCATCACTACTTACTGAGAAAGCAATTTTTCTTTTCCAGCAGGCAGAAGCAGGTACTGATCTATGGTCTTATTAAATAAGGGTTCCAGAACTTTTATGTCTTCAGTCTTGTTACTCAGATTCATTGCAAACATTGTAATGGCACCTTTAGGATAATCTGGGCTGCAAATACAAAGAAAATATTTTATAACAACATTCTAAATGATAACCAGATGCACATGAATATAAGAAACAATGTGATGCAATTAATGCAGCATGCTACTTGTCTTTACTGTGGCCATTCATTCATTCATTCATTTTTTTTAACTGGGTAGGTGGACTGATCCAGGGACCCTTTTCATCCATGATCTGAACCATTTAGCAAAACAGTAGTAGAGAGTATTAAAACATGCAAAACAGTAAGAAAAGAAAATATATATCAGATTCATGTTTGAGTGTGTATGACTGATGATAAAACATTAGGTAGTCACCATAACTTTCCATCTGTGTTGTCCACTTTCATTCTTCCTCAACTAAGGGGTTTGAATCCAAGACTCGGATCCGACTTGGATGCTTCTTCCATAATGTAGGATCCTAGAACTCTCAAGCTCTTCCCTCTACCCATAACACCCCACCAACCCACCAAACCTCTGATGGAGTTTGCTGATCCTAGATACAACAGGAAAGTGAGAACTTGAAAAGGGAAGCTAGAACTCAACATAAAGAACAGAGATTCCTAGAATACTCTTTGATCTCTCCAGCAGAAAATAAAGGAGGGGGTAGTGGACAACACAGATGGAACGATATAGTGAGTACATAACTTTTTAATTTGATGATGCCATTTTCATTAATTTCTCAACTGACGGGACAGAGTCCCCAACTACTACAACCCCAGGAGGACCCTAAGGAAGGATATTCCAGAGCACCACTAAGCTAAAAGCTGCTCTGCTCCTAGAGATCAGATCCAGCTTGTAATGAGTAATAAAAGTATTAGAATTAGCCCATATTGCGGCTGCACAAAATCATCCAAGGATGCTCTAGAACAAAAAGCAGAAAACACTGCCATTGACCTAGTAGAATGGCCTCTAGGAGGTTTTGGTACAGGTAAACCCAATTTTCCATAGACAAAGATAATACAGTTAACCATTTGGCCAAAGTAACTTTACATACTGGGTTGCCTAATTTGGCAGAAGAAAAGGAAACAAACAATTGTTCAGATTTTCTTAAGTCTTTGGTTCTATGAAGGAAGAAACAAACTTGTCTATGCACATCCAACAGATGCAACATGTACTCTCCTTTGTTTAAGAAGTTTGGGAAGAAAACTGGGGGATTAATGACCTGGTTAAAATATGACTCAGAAGCTACCTTTTGTAGAAAAGATGCGTTAGTTTGGAAAGGCACCCTGTCCTTGTGAAAATTTTGATAAAGGGGTTTTGAAGACAGAGCCTGGATTCAGATAGTATTCTGACCAAGGTAACAGTCACTAGGAATATGGTCTTCCAAGACAAAAATTAAGGTCAGCTTTGGCCGAAGGTTTAAAGGATGGTTGAGTCAGGGCCTGAAACATAATATTTAAATCCCAAGGAGAAGTAGGATATTTTAATTGGGGGTCTAAGTAGAAAAGTTCCCTTAAGGAAAGCTTTGCAAAGTTTAGAAGAAGCTAAGGTAGTGTTATTTATGCCCAGATGAAAATTGGAAATGCTGCCAATTGAACTTAAATAGTTGAGAAACTATCTTCTTCATTGAAAATCATAGCCAAAAAAATCAAGGAGTTGGGATCGGTGGTGAAAAGAGGTTTTTGTTTAGGGTCCAAAGAACAAATCTTTTTCATTTACTCTTGTAACTTTTCTGGTGGAAGTCTTATGAAAAGATAAAATATGATGGATGGGGGAGGACAGCCTGTGCTGTCTAGCGATCAGTGGAACTGGGAAAACCATGCAGTCAATTGAGGCCTGCTATGTCTGGGAGAATCATGCCTGCTGGGTGAGACAGGTGGTCTGGATTTGGATCTAAAATCCAGGGTGGATATACAAGAGAAGATCTGGTGAGGCCAATAAGGAGCAATGACGATAACTGTGCTCTTCAACCGGAATGCTTTCTGTATAAATTTAGGAATGAGGGGTAATGGGGGAAGGCATAAAAAAGACCAGAGGGCCAAAGGTGAACTAGAGCATCTCTTGGTGACTCCCCGGTGTGGGATCAGGGCAAAGAACTTGCTGTATTTGTTGTTGAGGGGAGAGGCAAACAGACTGAAGGACAGTTGGCCCCACTGATGGAAATCCTCCCCGCCATTTCAACACACTGAGAGACCAATCGCGAGGCAAAAGAATCGACCTGCTTAGTTTGTCAGCAATCACATTGGATTTCCCCAGGATGTGCATTGCTATTAGAAAACAATTGGAAGAGATCACCCACTGCCAAACTCTCGAGAAGTTTTGAGAGTTTGGCAGTGGGTGATCTCTTCCAATTGTTGGATGGAAGAAAGAAAGGCCTCCACCACTAGGAGGACATCTCTCATCTCCAGGACACTGATATGCATCTTGGCCTCTTCAGAGGACCACGCACCTTGGACTATCCTTCCCAAGCAGTGCCTCCCCACCTGAGCTGGAAGGCATCCATGGTTCAGTGCTAACTTTACCCCTCTCTCACCCCCTAAAGGGCCCATCTCTATGCCGGTAGAATGTAAAGTTCCTCTAATCACGGCTGCACAGGTAAAAACTACACTCTCCAAAGCCAAGAACACAGCATCCATGGGACCTGACAACATCCCAGGCTGCGCTCTACACAAACTACAGAATGAACTGGCACCCCACCTAAGTACCATATTCAATCATAGCTTCACCTCAGGCTTTGTGCCTACTGAATGGCGCACAGCGATGGTTATCCCACTACACAAAGGGGGAGCCACCACAGACCCCGGGAACTACCGCCCCATTAGTCTGACGAGCCTGGTCTGAAAGGCTATGGAACGTATCATCATGGAACTTCTAAACAATGATATTGGTAACCTCCAAACTCTGGACCCCACACAGTTAGGGTTTGTAAAAGACAGATCATGTCTCCTAAACCTGATAGACTTCTTTGAAGAGGTCACCAAAGCCGTAGATGAACAGCCTATCTAGATCTCGCCAAGGCTTTCGACACCATCCCCCATGCTAGAATTATAGATAAACTCACTGAACTAGGTATAAATCCCTATGTCACAAAATGGGTTGCCAACTGGTTCACTGACAGAACCCACACTGTGAAAGTAGCAGACTCCAAATCCGACTTCAGACTAGTGACAAGTGGAGTGCCACAGGGTTCAGTCTTGGGTACTCTCCTGTTTGGTATCCACTTCTCAGAAGTACAGGCTAACACAGAAAGTCTTTGGCTAATGACGTTTGCAGATAACTGCAAACTAGTAGCCATAATTGAAACTCCTAACGATGTGGACATCCTACAAAAGGGCCACACTGAGACCGATGCCTGGTGTCAAAGCCATGGCCTCAAGCTCAATGCTAAAAAGTGCATTGTCATCCCTTTTGGTAAAAACTCTGTACTCATGAACTACCACATAGGCGGTAGTCTACTTAACACCAAAAATGTGATGAGACCTTGGGACACAGGTGGACAGCAGTCTCTCCTTTGATAATCACATCACCACAGTAGTCAGGAAATCCTTCTACGTGGCACACATCACAAAAGGTTTCTCATCCAGGAAAAAAGAGGTCATTGTTCCCCTCTACTCATCACTCATTAGAACCACTATAGAGTACAACACCTCTTTTGGTATGCACCTCACAAGGCATCTTCAACAACTAGAAAGGCCACAAAAATACCTCACAAAGAGGATTACCGGCCTCAAACAGATGCCCTATGCAGGCCATCTCAAAAAACTCCAGCTTTACTCCATTGCATATCGCCTACTCAGAGGTGATCTCTGACTAACATACAAAGCTATGTCAAACCCAGAGCTGTTGAACATGCTCCACTTAAAGAAATCCCAATCCCTCCGAGCTACACGCTCTAGGGACCTAAACCTTGTCACCACAATAAACAGAACATGCTGGAGGGATAGATTCCTGTCCCAGAGACTTCCCATACTCTGGAACAAACTACCTATCTATATGAAACAAAGCTCCTCATTAGCACTCTTCAAGAAAAATCTTGATGATTGGATGGGAGATAGGAAATTTACTCAGGGGATCACTTCTGCGGCTCTGCTCAACAGGGGCACAGGAAAATAATTTTCTTGGGTGGCGAAAGCCAGTGTACCTTTTTGGCTAGGCTTTTATAGGCCTTAGCGCCAATAGCCTAGCACCTACCTATGAACCTATGGTCACCATGGCCTTGGAAAAGGAAAAGAACAAAGAGACGGCCCTCGTTGAGCCGATTTGAATGAATCCACCATAGAAGGTAACTCTTGCATGCTTGAGTGATCTTGAGTGGCATGTTAATGGATGTTGGAGAATGGACCATTGAAGGATTCTCATATGGAATCTGGCCAGTGAGACAAGAGTGATTGCTGCTACCATGGAACCCAAAGCCTGAAGTATCAGTCAGGCTGGAAGGGATGAATTTTGAATCACTTTCCTGACCTGGGATTGTAGGGTGTCTATTTGAGATGGAGGGAGAGAAGCCATCTGAGTTACTGTATTCAAATGAGCACCAATGAACTCCAGACTCTGTGCTGGTGTGAGTTGAGATTTGTTGTAACTGACTGATATTTGCAGATGGGAGCACAGTTGGAGTAAGTAGTCCCATGCTTGAAACAGTTGATGCCTGGTTGAAGCAGTCAGGAGCCAGTCATCTAGATATAGAAATAGTCAGAATCCCAGCTGTCTCAAGTAATATGCTATGACTGCCAAGCATTTGGTGAACACCCTGATGGCTGTGGTGAGACCAAAGGGCAGTGCTTTAAACTGATAATGACTGACCCCAGCCGGAAGTGTATGTATCTCATGAAGCACCTGTTCATCTTAATATGATAGCATGCATTGTGAAGATCTATTGAGCACATTCAGTTGTCCTTCAGCAGAAAGAGCAGAATGGACTGTACCATAATCATCCAAAACTTTGTCTATTTTGGTACCAAGAAGAATCTTGGATAACTTCCAGACACTTTCTGGTCTGAGGGGACCTCTTGGATGACTCTTTTTCCTAGCAGCTTTTTTATTTCTAGAGAAGCTGCTTCCCTCTGACGTGTAGAACATCTGGGATTTTCTTCCAAATAGCTGGAGGGGGTTATATATAACCTCTTGATATAATCTCTGCACCCCTGAATCTTTTGTGATATTTAACCAGGTTCTCTGGTGCAAGGAAAGATGACCCCCAACAGCCTCCAGCGATGGACAGTTGGGCCTCCCTTCAGAAGTGTTGATAGGGCCTATCTGAGAAGAAGTCTCTCACTCCCAGTTTATGGAGCCCACCTCTGTCGCGAGGGTGGCTTCCCCCATTAGAGTTCCCCCCTTCTGCCCCTGGGGGAACTATCTCCATGTGACTCCTGGACTTCTTAAACCACATCTTTTTGCCACCTCAATGGTTTCTAGAAAAGGGCCTTTGAGGGGTAGCAAAACATACACCCATGGCAGATAAAGTCTTTCCCTCTTGTTTGCACCTGGAGAGTGTGTCTTTCACTTTGTGGCCAAAAGTCAAAGATCCCTCAAAAAGGTCCACTGACAAAAGAAGACTTAAATGGCTCCACAAAGTCACACAAGTGCATCCATGCATGAACCCACAGCCCATCAGGTACCTTCTGCAGCTTGCGACATTAACCTCATGGATGAATTAGGTATACGACTGGAGGGTAGCCAGCTGTGAGGAAATTCTATTCCCTTCCTCAGAGGATATGGACCCTGAAAGAGATTTGGTAAGCTCCTTGATCAAATCTCTCTGACGTCTTAAGTGTGCCAAATAATTCAGTGATCTAACAGCAAAGGTCACTGAAGCATAGACTGCTTCCCAAATCTGTCCAGCATCCTAAACTCCCTGTTAGAGGGATGGACAGAAGAACTCTGTTCCACTAGTTCCTTTCTCTTGGCCGCCACAGCAATTATGGCATCAACAGGTAGTCCCATACTCTAATGTGCATGGCCTTTAGGAGGGGCAAGAATCTTATCTAGTCTGTTAGGTACTGACTCAATGGTGTCCAGTTCCTTCCACACCCACTGAGAATCCAGGTCAACAAGCTGGTCATCGGCCAGGGGGAAGGGTCACCCAGGAAATAGAAGGGCCAGACCCAAAAGCCTCCAAAAACACTGATCCCTCTCGGGAGAGGGTATCATAAGACCAACCACCTCTTTGTTTAAGGAGCTCCAAAATGTCTCCAAAGGAGATGCCATCAGGCTATGGTCTGGGGGACCCCTCCCCCTCATTAAAAATCAGTGTCCTCATCAAGAGATTCCTGTGGGGAATCTAAGTGCCTCCTTTTGCATGTTATCTTATGAGGAACTTCCTCAGTGGAATGCTCTAGGAAAGTGTCAGAAGAAGTAATAATGCCCTGATGGGATGGCTGAAGGCTTAATTGGGTAGGCTGGCCAGTGGAAGGGATGAATGAGGTTCAGGACACAAAACAGAATAAGGCAAAGATGTCTGATCCAAAGAGAGCAGGGGTGCCTGTTTCATAGGCATAGAGAAGACCCTCTCCACCACCTCAAATGCGGAGTACCTAGGAGACACAGAAGTCAATGGATCAGAAACTGAGCCCTCTGGGATCGTCGGCCCCTGCAGCCCCAGCAGCACTCCACCCGGGGAGGGAGTTGGATCCAAGCTATCTAATGTTAAGGCTCCAAGGGGGAGTAATGGCTGTGAAAGCTTTAAAGTAGACACCAAGGCCCCAGAGCCAGCGCCAAAGGTTCAGCTCTGAGAAACTTCCAACTCCGATATGCTCAGTGCCAGCTGACTCAGAGGTATCATCGGATTCGATAAAACAAGAATCTTCAGATCAGAAGAAGACACCTCTATGGATTTTGGATCCAATGGCTTTGAAATGGAAGGACAGATCACAGAAGGAGAAATCAAGGGTGAGGTGGTTCGAGGTAGGCTCCCAAGCCCAGAGGGGGTCAGAACCGAAAGGACACCCATCTGTATCTGCATCCTGAGGAACTTCCTCATTATCCTGTCCATGTCTGTTTCAGATAGGCCCCTGGAGGATCGAAGAGATGAAGCAGTAGAAGGTGGTCGAGAATGCCTTCCTGGTGAATGCTCAAGAAAAGGAGAGGGAAGTCTGGAAGAAACAGCCTCTCATGTCCAAGAAGGAGTATGGATCTGAGGGGATCTTGCAGTCAACAGAGTCGGATCCAGTAAAGATGGAGCTGTCTTTTTCAAGACCTTGGCTGGAGGCTCTGAGGAAGGAGCTGAGGTCAAAGTATAAGGGCGGTCAGGAGACATTTTACGATTCTCCCTGTCCTTAAATAGAGAGTTACTTTTTTGGTTTGTCAGGCTTCTTAGGGGTTTGAGCCCCAGCAACCAAAAGAGAAGACTTAGAAGGACGAATGCCTCTCAGAATCAACTTGTTTTTCTGATCAATAAGGGCCCAAGAGATGAATCCGGCATAGATGTCGCAATCAATGTCCAAATGTGCAGGGCCCAAACAGTAGACCCATTCCCTGTGGGCATCAGAATTTGGGATCTTATGCCCACAGGAAACACACCTTTTAAAACCTGAAGGTTTTTCCGACATCTTGAAAAAGACTTAGAATACTAAACACAAGGTGAAAGCAAGTGACAAAAATAATTATATAAATATATATACATAAAACATTTTTTTTAACTATAGGAAAAAGAAAAGAAAGAAAGTGAGGAAAAACTACCAACTATGGTAGGAAATAGTACTTAAAGTACAAGAAAGAAGATAGAGAGGAAGACCTAAAAAGGATGGAAAAAGGGAAAAATTATCAGGGTAACACAGGAGGTACTATAGAAAAAGAAATAATTAAAATATAACAAATGACCACACTCACGTAACCCACAAGAAAAAGTAGCAAGAAAATATATTAAAATGCTTTAGAGTTTGTAATCCACACCTGTTTGCAATAGTGGCAAACAAGATCTGAGGTTCATTAGGTTGGTGGAGCATTATGGGTAAAGGAAGGAGCTTGAGAGTACAAGGATCTTCCACTCTAGAAGAAGAGGCTGAGTCGGATCAGAGTCTTGGATCCAAACCCATCGGTTGAGGAATGAATGACAATGACAACATCAGATCTAACAATTATCATTAGTGTACACAGCAAACCTATATAGTAGTTTTAAACCATACAAACCCAATCACAGTTCAAGCATGCCACATTGTTCCTAGAATTTGACCAAGAGTAAAATTATAAACTATAAACAACATTATCAGTGCAGTGTATGAGGAAAGATCACGTATTTGGGATAAGCATGTTAAATCATATTGCTTTCTTAGTTTCAAAGTTAAAAGATGTTATAATTTGTAAGCACACCTGAGTTGCTTAAATATTTTGCCTATTATATGAAAGTATATAGAGTAAATGAGAGTTGCAGTTCTAGTGTAACCCCCCCCCCCACCAATTTCTGAACACGGCTAAATAATCCAAAGGGTTAGCTATTTTCAGTGACTAACAGTTGGTAAATTGACTAAATAACACTGAGGAAAACTTGGTACAATTAATATTACAGTTTATCAGACCATAATGAGGCTACTCCAAAGAAGACTGAAACTATTTTGTAATTTATATTCTAGAATACTGAATTACAGGCTAGAGACTAGGATGATGACATTGTTTGTGTACAGTGTGCAACTTTTGGTGGAAAGTTCTAATAGCAAACTGTTAATAAATATGGAGAAGAGTAATCAGCCCAGGTCTGAGCTCTGAGGGATGCCACAGTCTGGAGTGGAAAAGGTGAAGCTTCTGTCAGCTAGATATGAAGATAACCATTTAAATGCTGGATCCTCAAAGCCAAGATGGGTTCATGCACTTAGAAGTTGCATGTGATTTACTGAACCCAACGCCCTTTTAGTATCAATTAAGAGAATTTTTGTTTTTTTTAATTTTATGTTGGTACAAGGTGTCACTCTACCATAGCTTCATACATATGATTCATCACTGTTTAGACAGCTGTACTAGTACTATAACCAAGTCTCAAACTATGTACATAATGGTGTATTCACACACATAATTTTACTGGCCATACCTGATGCAACATTTAAAAAAGTAACACAAGTAAGCAGTCATGCAAGTAAGAGGAAATGGCAGACAAACTAATTGTTTAAACAAAGCCCTGTGCTCTCATCTCAGAGTGAAATCTTCATAGAGCTCCGATCACACAACCACAATAAATATACAAACAAACTAAACAAACAGATAAATGATAGAAATTACTTATTAAAGAAGATCAGTTTATTTAAGAGAATAATATACGCAATGACATATTTAATTACATCTATTTTTGAAGCTTCAAAGCACTGCAATAGTAAATATTATACACGTTCTCATAAATATTCATGGCATTACAAATTACTGATCCATGTATTTTACAGACTGTTATACAGCTTACAGTTTAACTATGTCTTACTGTAAAATATGTGCATCTGCATGTGTGTGTGTGTGTGTGTGTGTGTGTGTGTGTGTGTGTGTGTCTCTCTCTCTCTACACACACACACACACACACACACATATATATATATATAAATAAATAAATATATATATATATATATATATAAATATATATATATATATATATATATAAATAAATAAATATATATATATATATATATATATATATATATATATATATATATAAATAAATATATATATATATATATATATATATACGTAAACCGTTTTAACCAATCAGCCGGGAAAGCTCAACTAAACCACAGGGTTAACTCTGCTTAACCTCCCACCTAAGTCATGCAGACACATATCACACAGCTTTTATTCTGCATAAGAACAATTGCAGAACATCTGAGCACTGATTCACTTAGTAAACAACTTCCCTGGGATTCAATAAACTCCATGCCGGAATAGTGCTATTCCTGCATGGAGGGGATCATGCCAGTGCAGTACAGCAGCGCGCTTTGCATATTCATGAAAGTGCGCTGCTGTAGAACCTGCACTGGCATGATCCATGAATGAGTGCAGGGAGCATGTCCGAGCATTCCTTGCACAGTACACACGCCCCCTGCACTCTAGAATTGCCGTACGGCAATTCTAAAGCAACTAACAGTGTCCGCGGACATGTTATCACAACATAACAGTGTCCATGGACAAAATACATTAGAAAACATACAGAAGCACAGCCCCCCCCCCCCACAATGGTCCAGCACAGATAATGTCCACAATGGTATGCCAGTGTACATGCTGGCATGCCAAATAAGTAAGCATGTTCCTGAGAGGAACATGTAAAATATTACCCCCTGTATGATGTAGTTGTCTAGATTTCCTGCCCTAAGAGGCAGAAAGCATTGTGCATACCCCTAAAGTAAATAAAAATAAAACATGTTTATTTTTTTTCCATACTCAATAAAATTTAAGCGTAGCTGAGCGGGTGTGCGCAATGCACAGCTGTGTATAGCGTAGCTTAAACATTTGAAGGAGCTTAACAGAAATATACAGCCAAAACAGTCAAAGTGAAATAATGCAGTGGTTAGAGCTTTCGCTTAGCATGCAGTCATTCACGGTTCGAGTTCCAATGCAGTCCATTCATTTTTATATGTGAAAACAGCACTAAAAGTATATTTTTTTATAAATAGGTAGTGAATAATGTATATTTGTTAACCAGAGTAGTGTAGCAGGTCTAAATGTGAGGTATCGGTGTAGTACAGATGTGAAACCCTCACATAAACACAAGTGTCCCATAAAGTATAGCCACAAAAGAATATAATGTAATGAAAGCACATCGGGGGATGGTATGGAAGGGAAACATACATATCATAAGATGTCATTAAGAAGAAATCAACCTCACAATCCTGATAGTCCATAAAATGAAAGTTGAACAATGCTAAATTGTGCTCAGCTATGCTTAGCCAGAGTAAGCATTGCTTATATTTGTAAGCTTAGCAATAATCAGCGTAGCTAAGCAGATTTGCGCACTGATAAGCAGTGCTTAGCATCTAGCCCTTTAAGCAATGCTTATCTGTGCTAAGCGGGTTTGCCTGTCACTCAGTTTAGTTCAGCATATTCAAAACCATCCAATCATGGCAAAGGGCGGGAAATCAGCCCTATTTAGACCTTGCAGGTGGGAATAACATAACTAGTTGTAGCTCATCACTGCAGGCACTATGACTGGCGTTGGTGAGGGTGGGCACTTTTGGGCGCAGCGCTGGGGCATTCAGGAGTCCAGAGTCATGGTTGGACTCCTAGTAAAAGACCATGAAGGGAGACTGCTGCAGGACCAGTACCAGGGCTCCCAATACAAAGCGGAGACCTGGGACCATCTCGCATGTGATCTCACCAGTGCCACTGGCATCCCTCGGACTGGTGAGTGGGTCCAAGATGCATGAGCAGGGAATGTCCCAGACGTGTGCAATTATCAGTGTCAATAAGTGTTTTTTAAAATCCAGCCTGTGTATGTGATGGATAGGTATGCTTAAATGTTTTTAAATCTCCTGTACAGCTGCAGATGAGAGGGCCACGAACTTGGACGCCCATGCCAGCAGGCTGCTAAGGCTGAGTCGTGAGGCTGCTGAGTACACATCTAGCTTGTAGTATTCAAGGCAAATAAATAGAGTAGAATGTCACCTGTCAGTATTTAAAAATGGGTATGGTTTGTACTGAATAAACGAGACATTAGCAGAGTAATAGTGACATACAGGGTATATCAATAAAAGTGTCAGTACCTGTCAATAAAAGTCAAAACCCCGGACTGGTTGTGTTTACTTTGGTATGTGGTGGTATGAATCGAAATGTGTGTACAGTTTCTGCACAGCAACTATAGTTCAGAAAGCATTAAATAATCAAGGCTCATCTGAAAAAGATTGTGGAGTTATAAAACAGGAGATTAACTATATGAAATATTCCATGCACCAAGATCTGATACCTGAATACTAATGTTGTGTTAACCAGTGTTTTCCAGACTGTGCTATGTCAAAGTATGAATACACAGTATAAGATCTATCCGCCATGCATAAATGTCAGAATTACAAGGTCAGATTGTACAACCAAGAGAGCATTAGGCATAAAACAGTCAAACAAGAGAAAGCAGTTTCTCAATAGCTTATTCTGATGAAGCACAAACTTGTTGTAATTTTTGCACACACAAGCATGGTTCGAATCCCGGGAGTGGTAGTAAGCTGTATGCATAATTTCACCCAGGAATATGTCAATATGTGTAGAAACAGTCCAGTATTGTTAACAGAAATTTCATCAACAGATCTGCCAAGTAAGAAAAGGTATATCTTAGCTGTAAGAAGGCTGTACTTATGCACTCTGTACAACACCCACTGTCCGACCCCAAGGCTGCAAATGCAGTTTATTGGCCATTGGGCAGTTTTTTCCATCTCTTTCAACTTCTGGTTTAAAAGGTCACATTTGCGCTTGTTTCCCACCTTTCCTGTAACTAGTCTAGTCCAGATACAGATTTGCTGTATCCAGGACTGTCTGTAAGCTTCTGAGCCCCCCCAAGCCTTTCTGTGTCGGAGGGAAGCCTTCTAGCTTATCAGTGGGAGTGGTAAGCACTAGGTAGCCTATCTACCACAAAAGGGAGTGGTTTCTGGCCCAGAAATTGTAGTTTATTGGCCGTTTGGGCAGCTTTTCCATCTCTTTCAACTTCCTGGTCCAAAGGCCTGCATTTGCACTTTTCTTGCCTTTCCTGTAACTAGTCTAGTCCAGATACAGATTTGCTGTATCCAGTACTGTATATGTAAGATTCTGATCCCCCCAAGCCTGTCTGTGTTGGAGGGAAGCCTTCTAGCTTATCCGTGGGAGTGGTAAGTACTAGGTAGCCTATCTACCACAAGAGGAGTGGTTGCTGGCCCAGAAAGTTAAGTTTATTGGCCATTTGAGCAGTCTTTTTCCATCTCTTTCAATTTCTGGTTTAACAGCCTGCATTTGCACTTGTTTCCCACCTTTCCTGTAACTAGTCTAGTTCAGATACAGATTTGCTGTATCCAGGACTGTTTGTAGCTTCTGGGAAGTGCCAAAGTCTGTTCTTCAATTTTTCCCTTAGACCTGCTAGTTCTCTCCTCTCCTGCACTTTTACTAGCTTATCAGTCTAGCACTTTACCAGACTTCTTGTAGCAATTATTGTTGCACACAAAAGTGCTACCAGCACTAAACATTCTACAAGGAAACAGCTCCAATACTTATTAATACCCACCCATCCAGAAATGTCTAAAGGTCAGTTCCCTGCACTTTCTACTATTAACCTGGTGAACTTGGGCATCCTGAGGCAATGTAGCAACTGCCTCATGTACACTGACAACCCTCTCCTCTTACCTCCCAATACTCAGACTTGTGAGAGATGCACTTACATATCCAAATTGAAAGCCACGCACGCTCCAGCCAAGACCAGAATAGCTGGTCAAGAGGGGAAGGTCAACACTTGCACCACACCACAATGAACACATAGCCCTCTAGAAAACACACCAGCACTGCCTTCGCATAAAAACACAAACCACACATCCACCTTTGCGGAGGCTCTCAATAAAAATCTACACAAACAGCAAAGACCTCCAAGGCAGAAACGCACTTGGCCAGCACAACACAACACTAATCACAAGACACATAACTCTCCTAAACAGTGTACCACTCAACCAAAGCCCCTAAGGCAGAACAGAATGCCTCACACACTAGTCATAGGTGACTTGATAGTGAGGCACACTGATGTCCCACTCATGAAGCTGAATAAGGAGAAAGTAACAGTCAGCTGCCCGTCAGGTGCTGGGATCCACCACATAATGCACGCACTCAAGTCCCTCAACAGCAGGTACAAATATGACTCTGTCATTGTACATGTGGATGTGAATGACCTGACACATACCTCCCTGGACTACATGAAAAGAGACATGGAGGAGCTCTGGGATTATGTAGCCCTGGAAGGTAGACCTTAGCCCTGAGCAGCATCCTAAAATCACTTAGAATGATACCAGAGTACAAGCAGAAAATGATCAAGTTCAACAACTGGCTAGGTTTCTGGTGTCATTCTAAGGGGATCCATATCTGTTTGCCTGGGATGATATGATTAGCAGACCTCGATGCTTTGCCAGAGATGGCCTGCATCTGTCACCCCTGGACTTCTGGACACTGGCCAAGGCTCTTGCCACTCCTATAGTGCTTTTGTAGGCGGTGTTCCAAAGACCAAATTACCAATGTAGCAGGTACAAAGAAATGTCATGCTGCTCAACGCTAGAAGTATAAATCTGAAAATGTACTCACTCGAAGCACTCCTTAAAATGGAGAACATCAACATTTGTGCTGTAAAAGACACCTGGTTCAAGGAAGCAGAAAGCACCCCTGCACTACCAGGCTATAACTCATTCCAAACCTTTCGGCCCCAGAACTTGGACCGAAGCTCCAAAGGTGGTGGTATTTCCATATTCATAAAGGATGTGCACACCTCCAGACCACTGGTAGCCCAACATAACGCATCAGAGATACTTCAGGTGCAGCTAACATTGGGTAAGACAGCGATTCAGGTCATAGCCTGCTATAGGTCCCCAACAATGTCCCAAGACTCACACTCCACGTTCCTAAGCACATTGGAGAATATTAGGGTCCAACATAACACTCTCATACTGGGCAACTTCAACTACCCTTCCATTAACTGGGAAAACTACTCATGTACCAATACACTTGCCCAACGTTTCCTGGAATTCATTAATTCAAATGCCCTAGACCAGCTTGTTCTTAACCCCACTAGAGGTAGCAACATCCTTGAACTGGTCATTAGTAACATGGGCGACCGTTGAACTACACCAATAGTTAACTCCTCCCTGGTTAGATCCAGCCAGAAACTAATCACCCTGGAAATCCACATCCCTCCCATCCCCCCCCCCCCCCCCGCCGCACAGGTAACCACCATGAAAAACTTATCCAAAGCTAACTTTGGGCTCCTAAAAACAGAGGTGGCTAACTTCAGGGCACCCATGCAAATGGAGAATAGTTGCATGACCGCCAAATCATACACCAATGCACTGTACAAACACGTACACAAATGCATGGATCTTGCCATACCCAATAGAACCAAGACGCTCTCTTCCAAAAAAAGGAAGCCAATCTGGTGGTCCCCTGCCATAAACAAACTCTACAACAGAAGGAGGAAACAGATACGGAATAAGGTGAAGTTCCAAGACTGGAAAAACTCCCTTATCAGCCTCAACAAAAAGTTGAGATCCCTCATCAAATCCTCTAAAGCTAGTTATGAAAACAGAATTGCAGCAGATAGTAAATACAACCACAAGGCCTTCTATAGTTATGTAAAGAATCTCCATGGCAATACCCAGATGTGCTCTGAGCTACTGCACAATGGTACCTCCTATAGCGAGCCAACAGATATTGCCAATATACTGGCCGACAGATTCAGTGCCAGCTTAAGCAACCCCCCCCCCCCCAAAGGACCAATCACAACACCAGTAGATTGCCAGGCACCCAGTATTACTGCTGCACAGGTCAAAACAGCACTGTCCAAGGCCAAGAATACAGCTTCCATGGGACCTGACAATATCCCTGGCTGTGTTCTACATGAACTACACAGTGAACTGGCACCTCACCTGTATGCCCTGTTCAATCACAGCCTCACCTCAGACTTTGTCCCTACCGAATGGCACACTGCTACAGTCATCCCTCTCTACAAAGGAGGAGAGACTACAGACCCTGGGAACTATCGCCCGCATTAGCCTGACGAGTCTGATATATAAATCTATGGAACGCATCATCAGGGACCTAATAAACAAGGATATAGGGAATCTCCAAACTCTGGATCCCACACAGTTTGGTTTTGTGAAGGGTAGATCATGCCTGCTCAATTTGGTCAACTTCTTTGAGTCAGTCACCAGAGCTGTGGATGAAGGCAAAGTGGTACATACAGCCTACCTTGATCTGGCCAAGGCCTTTGATACCATTCTCCATTCAGGAATCATAGAAAAACTCACTAAGCTAGGCGTCAACCCCTATATCACTAAATGGGTTGCAAACTGGCTCACAGACAGAACCCACAGTGTGAAAGTAGCGGACTCCAAGTCAGACTGCCGACCTGTCACGAGTGGAGTCCCACAGGGTTCGGTCCTGTTTGGTATCTATTTCTTTGAAGTCCAGGCCAACAGAAAGGGACTGTCTGACAAAGTTTGCAGACAATTGCAAGTTGAGAGCTATTATTAACTCCCCAAGTGATGTTGACATCCTGCAGAAAGGCCTCACTAAGACCAATGACTGGTGTCAGAACCATGGCCTTAAGCTCAATGCCAAAAAATGTGTCGTAATCCCCTTTGAGAAAAACCCATTTCCCATGAATTACCACATTGATGGTAGTCCACTGAACACAGAAGGTGTTATAAGAGATCTGGGAACACAGGTTGACAGCAGCCTCTCTTTTGACCACCACATTGCCACTGTGGTCAGAAAGTCCTTCTATATGGCACATCTCATTACTAAGGGTTTTGCATCCAGGAAGAAAGAGGTCATTGTCTCCCTTTGCTCTTCCCTTATTAGGCCAGTCATCGAGTACAATGCTCCATTTGGCATGTACCTCACTAGACACCTGCAACAACTGGAGAGGCCGCAAAAGTACCTCACAAAGAGGATCTTAGGCCTTAAACACTTGTCCTATATGGACAGACTCAAAAAACTCCAAACTATTCTCTGTCTCATACCGCCTACTTAGAGGTGATCTCTATTTGACATACAAAGCCATGTCTGATCCAGCTCTGTTAGAAATGCTACATCTAAGGAAATCCAAATCCCTCCGCACTACACACTCCAGTGACCTCAACCTCATTACCACAATCAACAAAACGTGCTGGAGGGACAGGTTCATAACCCAGAGACTGCCCTTGCTATGGAATAGACTTCTCATACATGTCAAATAGAGCACCTCACTGGCCCTCTTCAAGAGAAACCTTAATGAGTGGATAAGAAATAGAAAATTCACCCAGAGGATCACTCCAGTGGCTCTACTTGACATAGACACTAGGAACTAAAGTCGGGTGGCACGATGTCAGGGTAATCCTATGGGCTACGTTTGTAAAGCATTCTATTATAGCATGTCCAAAGGTCAGTTGTCAATCTCCTCTCCGGTCCAGCTGGTGAATCTGGGAATCTTGAGGCAATGTTATAACTGCCTCATGTACACAGACAACCCTTTCCTCCTCCCAACAAATTCCAACACATGTGAGAGATGCAACCATATAGCCAAACTGGAGGCTAAGCTCTCTCAACTCAGTACTGGCGTAACCAGTCAGGAGGAGAAGGAAACCACACTCACTACAATTCCAGTCTCACATAGACCTACCACGACAGCAAACCAAACACATAAACACACAAAAACATACTCGGAGGCTCTAAATAAAAATCTGCCTAAGCAGCAGAGACCTCCAAAGCAGACACCCAAGCAACCGCTACCCCAAAACAAAACACGTGCAACACATAGCTCACAAAGCCAGTGTGCCGAACAGTCACAGCCCTTAAGGCTAAACAACACACATGATACACTTGTAATAGGTGACTCTATCGTCAGGCACACTGACGTCCCGCTCACCAGGCTGAACAAGGAGAAGGTCACGGTGAGCTGCCTGTCGGGCACTAGGATCCGCCACATAACAGAAGCACTCAGGTCACTCCAAGGCAAGTACAAATATGACTCAGTCATTGTCCATGCTGGTATGAATGTCCTGAGACGTACCTCCCTGGACTACATGAAAAGAGACATAGAGGAGCTCTCTGAGCATGTAGCCCAGGCCGGTATGACCATGACCTTGAGTAGCATCTTACCCTCACCAAGAATGATGCCACAATATGAAGACAAGATGATCAATTTCAACAACTGGCTTAAGTATTGGTGTCATTCAAAGGGGATCCAATGCCTGTCAGCCTGGGATGACATGCTCGACAAGCCACGATGCTTCGCTAGGGACGGCTTGCACCTGTCACCCCTGGGCTTTCGGATATTGGCAAAGGCTCTTGCTACCCCCATAGTGCCTTTTTTAGGCAAGGCTCAAAAGACAAACCCACCTCCATAGGTATCACAAGGGATAAGAAACTAAGAGTAATGCAACTCAACGCCAGAAGTCTAAACCTCAAGATGCACGCACTCGAAACTCTCCTTAGCATGGAGAACATCGATATCTGTGCAGTAACAGAAACCTGGTTCAAGGCTCCCGAGAGCACCCCAACACTACCAGGTTATATCTCATACCATGCTTTTCGGCCCCAAAACTTGGACCAAACCACAAAAGGAGGGGGGGTATCAATATTTGTCAAAGATACCCACACCTCCAGGTTGGTGGCACAGCACGAAGCATCAGAGACTATCCATGTGCAACTAACAGTATAAGTGCACATATGTAACCCTGACTATGTGAATGAGGGTAGAAACAGTCAGGTAATGTTAACAGAAACTTCCTCCACATGTTTGCCACTTAAGAAAAGGTATAAATTAGCTGTAAGAAGGCTGTAATTATATGATGTGTACAAACATACCACTGCCCAACCCAAGGCCATAGGTCGACGTAAAGTGAGGTAATACCTGGACAGTGATGATTAGAGCAATACTCATTAAAGTTGTGAGCAATTGAAGCCTATACAGTTGTTAATTGACATCTCTCTCCTCCACCCTATCTGCACCAATAATCTAAACACATAAATCAATGGGTATGTTTTTCACCAAACCTACTGTTGGGACATGTGTCCCATTGTTCTACAAATACTGAAACATTTGACTTTTAATGTTCTCTGTTCAAATACTATCACTGGCGGCCTGTTGCTATCAATGTAACCTGCATGCCATTATAATGCCCACTGTGATTCCATATATGCATGTGTTCTGTTTGCTATGCAACTTTTCCAAATCTGTTGTTTTTGGGTTAATGGGAATACACATGCATGCTGTTATAACTAATCCTGAAATGCGTTTTTCATGACTAACCAACATATGTTATAAATCTGCAACATCATAGCACGTCTGGGAAGGCCAATCCCAGAGGATCCACCTATCTCACCTCAACTGGCCGTGGCGCCAGGCCCAAGCACATCTGGGACCCAACCCATGACCTCCTTGTCCGCTGATCCTGCACCACTTTCGGGCAGAACCACCTCAGGGGATGCGGCCTGTCCCCCACTGGGAGTGGGAGTGGACAGGACACCATCTCCCAAAGTCAGGTCCAGGGACTGGTGTGTAGCGAGCTTTGAAAGGAGTTTGGAGATCTGCTACATCAACTTGAGGGCCGCGTGGTGCATCCTGAGGGTCAGCCTGCCCCGCCTGCTCAGCCCCCAGCACAGCCACCTTTGGGGCCGTGAAGGTGCGGTGGTGACTGCCCATGGGTGGGGACCTCAGTCCCACTGTATCCATTTGGGGGCTCGTGGGCATCTGATTCCCAGCCACCTTCCCCGCCCAAGGTGTTTACCCCCACGTGTCATATACCACCCCTGTCTGCTGTCTTGTCTGTCTTCCTACCCAACCTACCTCCTCAAATATACCTACTTTCCTTCCCCAACATCTCACTCTCACCTTATTAAAAGGTTTAAGCGGCACTGCCCGAATCTGCGCTATGCACAAAATCTCGCAAACCACACAAATGCAGGTTTTAAAGCAGGGAAACTGAAAGAGATAGGAATTGACCCAAAACGGCCACTAAGCTACTAGTTTCAGGCCTGAGGCCACTCCTCCAGGGACAGATAGGCTGCTCAAAGCTCTCCACTCTCACTGGTAAACAGAGAAGCTTGCTCCTATCCAAGTAAGGATATGGGCAACACAGGAAACTATACCACAGTCCGGAATTCAGCAAAGCCTGAAATCTGGACTAATCTAGTTCAGCAAGGTGGGAAAAGAGAATTTGTTTTTTTTTTTTTTTTTCAGGAAACAGCAGAAAAGCACACAGAAAACACTGTAAATGCTATAAACAGGCTATTGCACTTTAGTGTGTAGCCTACAACAGTTATACAATACAAAAACGACTTAAAATGATATAAAACAAGTGCAAAAACTGTAGAAAGCAGAAAGGCAAATGCAATTTAAACTTTTTAAAGCACAGATCAGTTAGAAGCTCGCTTTTTAGGTGGGAGAAGGCAGTCAGAGCAGAAAAAATACTTAAATCTGGAAAGGTCTCTCTTGGGTCTCTCTGTTGCCTGTATCACTCTGCAGGACACCACGAGGAGCTGTGCGGAGTTGTATACTGGCGCAAAAACGCGCAAATGCGGGTTTTAAAGCAGGGAAACTGAAAGACATAGGAATTAACCCAAAACGGCCAATAAGCTACTAGTTTCAGGGCTGAGACCACTCCCCCAGGGACAGATAGTCTGCTCAAAGCTCCCCACTCTCACTGGTGAACAGAGAATCCTCCTATCCAAGTAAGGATATGGGCAACACAGGAAACTATACCACAGTCCGGAATTCAGCAAAGCCTGAAATCTGGACTAATCTAGTTCAGCAAGGCGGGAAAAGAGAATATTTTTTTGTTTTGTTTTTTTTTTCCAGGAAACAGCAGAAAAGCACACAGAAAACACTGTAAATGCTATAAACAGGCTAGCGCACTTTAGTGTTCTGTTCCATAACATCATAATTTTCATTTCTGTGGTAAATCACTGTGATGATGTGAGGATTTCTGTCTGTAAATGACATACATTTCAGTTTCAGAACTCGCATCCTTCTGAACATGTATGATGACACGAACCCTGTTACTGTAGGAACATTCTACATTTATAACTGTAGTAATGCATTATGTCCCTGTTCTTGGACCATTGTTCTCCCATTTTGACAGCCTTTGTCCAGAATTATTGCACTAAGAGGTGTTAGAGGTATGGTGCTGGGTAAAATATATATATATATATATATATATATATATCTATATATATATGTATATGGGGATATATATATATATATATATATATATATATATATTTTATATATATATATATATATATATATATATATATATATATATATATATATATATATATATATGTATATGTCTGTATATGGATATATATATATATATATATATATATATATATATATATATATATATATATATATATATATTTCTTTTAGATATATTTATACTGATATATATACATATATTCCATGTGAAGTTGTTCATTCTCGCCGATCATTCTTTACTGATGGGTTCAGAGCTGATCCATCGGCTCCAGTATGGCCGTATGCAAACCTTGAGGTCTTCCAGTAGCTCGAGGCCAAGCCCCTATCCCATGATGCACTGTGAATTACCTCAGATGTAGTCTGCCGCAGCATCTGATCGGAGGTTCCACTGCAAGCTCGGCTCAGTACTTCTTTTTCAAACATATTTATTAGCAGTTATTTCTAAAAATTGTTGCTAAAGTTTTCTAAATAGTTCCAGTGTGTGATTTAGAGTATATATATCAGCCTCATGTGTTGTTTGGCCTAGTTCCTTCTGCTGTGTTTAGTATCTCTGCAGAGATATTTATATATATATATATATATATATATATATATATATATATATATATATATATATATATCTACATATACATATATTTAGCTTTTTCTAGTGTTGGCCTTTTGAAATTTGGCCTTAGATTAGTAGTTAACTCTCATTCCTGTCAGGCTCGTTTTTCTGTGTGCAGTTTAGAGCCTAGTAGTTTACTTATATATTGGTGTGACATTTTTTCTTAGGCTCCTTTGTGTGGTGTGCTATTAGAGCCTAGGTTTTGTGTTGAGTAGCTTAACATATTGTGTGCATTTTTTCTTATGCTCCTTGCGTGTGTGGGATTAGAGCCTAGGATATTCCTGATTATCGGATCTGTGTTTCCTTAGTAGCATAATGGCAGATGATAAAGATAAACACCCAAAGTCTGGGTTTAAAAAGTGTCCAGACTGTGGTCAAAAAATGTCTGTTACTGATGGACATGTAACTTGTGTTTACTGCTTAGGAGCTATCAATTTGCAGGAGTAACATTTGTCATTCTTTTTCCTTCAGAGTGTTACTAGAGAGGAAAAGGAAATTGTTAGACAGAGGCTTGTTAAAGCATCCCTTTCAAGAAGCTTTGAGTGACCAGGATGTGGCCAGCAAGTCTTCCAAGTATTCTAGATCTTCTGGGGACTCTTAAGGACTCTAAGCAGTCTAAGAAATCTAAAGTGTTGGAGGATTCTGTAACATCGGCTTCAGAGACCTCGGAGTCAACAGTCTTTTCTTTTTGGAGCCAGCCCACAGCCTTGGAGCCGGTATCTGAAAAACATCTATCTCCACTGCTTCAGTCAGCACCGTCGGTGCATTCTTCTAGGTCTTCTGTCAGCTTGTCAGATTTGGATATGGATCAATTAGTGCAGAAGCTTTTACAGGCACCAGGCCATGCTAAATTGTTTTCGGCTCCAACCCAAGCGGCTTCAGAGCCGAAGATCACTACTCCTGACTTGACTACTCCTCCTCCAAGCAGTACCGGACCTTCGGAGCCAGAGGAAGCAGACCTGTTGATCATGGAGCCTTTGGAGTCGAGATCTGCTTCAGTGTCATCGGCTACATCCACTCTGATGTCCACTGTGCCGACCAGGGACTCTAGGAGCCGACACTCTCCAGTCGGATCCAGGGAGGATAGTCGGACCGACTTGTTGGTGCTGACTCTTCCTCTTGGGGCTTCGGCTCGGATGAGCTTGGCTCCTACCTCCGGCTCAGAGCCCACGGCCTCAGTGCAGGAGGGGTTGGCGGTTCCTTCGGGTCTATCGACTCCTTCACATCGGAGCCGTGGTGCCTTCGAAGCCATGAGGAGAGCCTTGTCCCCCAAGACATCTTCGACTTCAGGCCTTGCTTCCTCACCCCCCCCAAAGCACCTGTGTCTGTTTCTGCTTCCATCGTCCAGGCTAGGCGTAGAGACCCAGAGCCTCAGGTAGCCCCACAGGGTGCCCCTTGCTCTTCTGAGACCTCCCCAAGGCTCCCACTGAGGAGGTTCCCAGGAAGAGATTGTGCAAGAAGAGACACTGGATTACATGAGAAAGTATAGAATTTAGATTCCAAGGAGAATAGGGAGTTTTCACTGGAGGTTTCATATGAAATGTTCCCTTGAGAAAGGCCTTGGATAACTTGTGGAACATTATATTTAACCTGTCAATTCCGAGATGAAAGTTAGATATAGCAGCCAACTGAACCCGAACTGTTGCGGCTGCCACTACTTTACTAAAAATCATAGTCAAGAATTCTAGTATGGATGTCAAGGGGGCTTGATAAGGATCAATGTTCTGCTTAGAAGCCCATATGGAAAATCTCTTCCACTTACTAATATATAATCCTCTAGTGGATGGCTTATGAGAAGACAAAGGATCTGTTTTGTCTCAGCTTCAGTGACTGCAGAGAAGGATGGAGGTCCCCTGACAGATGTGTCAGAAGGTCTGGAACTGGATCCAGAATCCAGGGATCCTCCAAGAGATGATGTTGAAGGAATGGGAACCAAATCTGCCAAAGCCAATGAGGGGCTATAAGAGTGATGGTCCTTCCCAGGGATTTTGATTTCTATAGAACTCTGGGTATCAATGGGACTGGTGGAAATGCATACAGGAGACCCGGGGGCCAATCGTGTACGAGTGCATCTCTCGGGGCTTCTCCCAGAGGAGGAATCGGGGCAAAGTAGCTTCTGCATTTCATGTTGACGTGGCTGGCAAAAAGGTGATAGCAAGGCTGGCCCCATTTGCAGAAAATCCTGTCTGCAATTTCTTTCTTGAGGGACCACTCGTGTGGCAACAAGATTGCCCTGCTCAGTTTGTCTGCTATCACGTTGGATCACCCCGGGATGGGCATTGCCAACAGAAAGCACTGGGAGGAAACACCCCACTGCCAAACTCTGAGGGCTTCTCGGCAAAGGGGGTAAGATTTGGTTCCTCCTGTTTGCTCAAGTACCAGACTACTGACATATTGTCTGTCTGAACTGCAATCGTTCCTAAGGGAAGAGAGTCCTGGAAGTACAGCAACTCCAAAAGTACTGCTCTCATCTCCAGAACACTGATATGCAAATGTGACTCTTGATTTGTCCACATGTCTTGGGCAGTCTTTCCCTGAAAATGCCCCCGCACCCTATCAGGGAAGTGTCTGTGGTCACAGTGGCTACTGGAGGGGGTAGGACAAAGGGGCGTCCTGTGGTTACGTGAAGAGATGTCAACCACCACTGGAGATCTTTCTTGCAAGAGCTCGTAATTAAAATCGTATGATCCACTGGAAGTTCCTGATAAGACCATTGAGTAAACAACGGCCATTGAAGAATCCGCATATGCATTCTTGCTAATGGTATGGCCAGGATTGCCGCAGCCAACAAACCCAATACTTTTAGAACTTCTGAGGCTGGTGCTCTGTCTTTCAATACCAATCTGCTGACAAAGAAGGAAGACTCTTTCGACTGGCAGTCTTAGAGTGGTGGCTGAAGTATCTAACTCTGCCCAGATAAAAACGATATGCTGCGATGGTGACAAGGCAGAAGTTTCTGAGTTGACTGTAATGCCTAAGTGATTGCAAAGTGCCAGAGTACATTCCCTTACCTGAATCAGTTGATGCCTGATGGTGGTGGTAAGAAGCCAATCGTCTAGCTACGGAAACACCTGGAATCCTAGATGCCTCAGGTGAGCCGTGACCACCGCCATGCGTTTGGTGAACACTCTGGGGGCTGTAGTGAGACCAAAGGGCAGGGCTCGAAACTGATAATGATTGGCTCCCAGCTGGAAACACAGGTGATCTCTGGATGACCTGGCCATTTTTATGTGGTAGTATGCATCCTTGAGATCTATCGAGCACATCCAATTGTCTTTCCCTAAAAAGGGAAGTATAGACTGAAGTGTGACCATCCGGAACTTCTTTTTCTTCACGTATTGGTTGAGTCTGCTGAGGTCCAAAATGGGTCACCAGCCCCCTGTTTTCTTTGGAACCAAAAAGAACCTTGAGTAAGTTCCGAATCCTGTTTGGTCTGCTGGGACTGGCTGGATGACTCTTTATTTTTCTAGCAACTTGTGGACCTTTATAGTTGCTTGTTCCCTGTAACTGGGTGGAACGTCCGGGATTCTCCTCATGGATGGGGGGTGTGGCAATAGGTATGAAGTACCCTCTGGAAATGATACTTTGTACCCAGCTGTCTTTTATTTCTTGCCAGGCGTCTGGATACAAAGATAAGCGACCCCCGACTGCCTCCAGAGCAGGACAGCCGGGCATCCTTTCAGGAGCGCTGGTAGGATTGACCAGAGAAGTGATCTCTGTCACCCTGATGTTGTGGACCCCCTCTGCCGCGAGGTTGGCATCTTCCACTATTATCCCCTCCTCTGCCCCTAGAGGGAAGTTCACCACGTGTGTCCTAAAAGGCTCCTTGGGTTTTCCGGAACCAAATTTTTCCTCCCCTTTGGCCTTTGGTGTAAGACCGAGTAGGGGGTGGAAAAACGGACTCCGATGGCAGAGTCTTTCCCTCCTGTTCACACCTAGTCACAGTTTCCTTCACTTTTGGTCCAAAAAGGAATGAGCCATCAAAAGGGGTGTTTATGAATGAAGACTTAAAGGGCTCTGTGAAGGAACACAAGCGCATCCAGGAATGTCTTCTGAGAGCGATTCCTGTACCCACTGCCCTACTCATTCCATCAGCTGCATATGATATGAGACGCATGGATGAGTTGACACTAGAATTTAAGGTAGCAAGCTGGGCAGCAACTTTGTCAGAGGCCCCTGCAGCTACAGTACCCTGAAGAGTATCTCCCAACTCCTTAAGGAGATCTCTTTGCAACCTAGTGAAATGGATCAAATAGTTCAGGGAACGGAGAGTAAAAGTCGCTGAACTAAACATGCGTTTCCCATATCTATCCATGATCCTAGACTCTCTATTAGGAGGATGAAGAGATGAGGAAATCTCAGACATTTCCTTTTTGGTGGCCAGCACCACCACCATGGCATCAACAGGGACTCCTTTGGACAAGAAAGTTTTATCTGGTAGAGTGGATATAAACTTATTAGGCCTCGTAGGAACAGGCGCCATGGACTCCAGTGTCTCCCATGCCCTCCAAGAGACCAACTGCATGAGCTCATCGAAAGGCGGAGACACCCAAGAGGTGAAGGGTTGAGACCTGAAAGCCTTCAGGAGAACTGACTCATCCTCAGAAGGGCTTTTGGACTGCCAATCACCCCTCTGCCTAAGGATCTCGAGTATCTCAGCAAAGGAGATATCCTCAGAGGGGGACCGCAGGGACCCTTCTGATTCATCCAAGTCAGTGTCAGATGTTAAAGACTCCTGTGGTGAGTCCAAGTGTCTCTTCTTGCACAATCTCTTCCTGGGAACCTCCTCAGTGGGAGCCTTGGGGAGGTCTCAGAAGAGCAAGGGGCACCCTGTGGGGCTACCTGAGGCTCTGGGTCTCTACGCCTAGCCTGGACGATGGAAGCAGAAACAGACACAGGTGCTTTGGGGGGATGAGGAAGCAAGGCCTGAAGTCGAAGATGTCTTGGGGGACAAGGCTCTCCTCATGGCTTCGAAGGCACCACGGCTCCGATGTGAAGGAGTCGATAGACCCGAAGGAACCGCCAACCCCTCCTGCACTGAGGCCGTGGGCTCTGAGCCGGAGGTAGGAGCCGAGCTCATCCGAGCCGAAGCCCCAAGAGGAAGAGTCAGCACCAACAAGTCGGTCCGACTATCCTCCCTGGATCCGACTGGAGAGTGTCGGCTCCTAGAGTCCCTGGTCGGCACAGTGGACATCAGAGTGGATGTAGCCGATGACACTGAAGCAGATCTCGACTCCAAAGGCTCCATGATCAACAGGTCTGCTTCCTCTGGCTCCGAAGGTCCGGTACTGCTTGGAGGAGGAGTAGTCAAGTCAGGAGTAGTGATCTTCGGCTCTGAAGCCGCTTGGGTTGGAGCCGAAAACAATTTAGCATGGCCTGGTGCCTGTAAAAGCTTCTGCACTAATTGATCCATATCCAAATCTGACAAGCTGACAGAAGACCTAGAAGAATGCACCGACGGTGCTGACTGAAGCAGTGGAGATAGATGTTTTCAGATACGGCTCCAAGGCTGTGGGCTGGCTCAAAAAGAAAAGACTGTTGACTCCGAGGTCTCTGAAGCCGATGTTACAGAATCCTCCAACACTTTAGATTTCTTAGACTGCTTAGAGTCCTTAAGAGTCCCCAGAAGATCTAGAATACTTGGAAGACTTGCTGGCCACATCCTGGTCACTCAAAGCTTCTTGAAAGGGATGCTTTAACAAGCCTCTGTCTAACAATTTCCTTTTCCTCTCTAGTAACACTCTGAAGGAAAAAGAATGACAAATGTTACTCCTGCAAATTGATAGCTCCTAAGCAGTAAACACAAGTTACATGTCCATCAGTAACAGACATTTTTTGACCGCAGTCTGGACACTTTTTAAACCCAGACTTTGGGTGTTTATCTTTATCATCTGCCATTATGCTACTAAGGAAACACAGATCCGATAATCAGGAATATCCTAGGCTCTAATCCCACACACGCAAGGAGCATAAGAAAAAATGCACACAATATGTTAAGCTACTCAACACAAAACCTAGGCTCTAATAGCACACCACACAAAGGAGCCTAAGAAAAAATGTCACACCAATATATAAGTAAACTACTAGGCTCTAAACTGCACACAGAAAAAACGAGCCTGACAGGAATGAGAGTTAACTACTAATCTAAGGCCAAATTTCAAAAGGCCAACACTAGAAAAAGCTAAATATATGTATATGTAGATATATATATATATATATATATATAAATATCTCTGCAGAGATACTAAACACAGCAGAAGGAACTAGGCCAAACAACACATGAGGCTGATATATATACTCTAAATCACACACTGGAACTATTTAGAAAACTTTAGCAACAATTTTTAGAAATAACTGCTAATAAATATGTTTGAAAAAGAAGTACTGAGCCGAGCTTGCAGTGGAACCTCCGATCAGATGCTGCGGCAGACTACATCTGAGGTAATTCACAGTGCATCATGGGATAGGGGCTTGGCCTCGAGCTACTGGAAGACCTCAAGGTTTGCATACGGCCATACTGGAGCCGATGGATCAGCTCTGAACCCATCAGTAAAGAATGATCGTGAGAATGAACAACTTCACATGGAATATATGTATATATATCAGTATAAATATATCTAAAAGAAATATATATATATATATATATATATATATATATCCATATACAGACATATACATATATATATATATATATAATATATAATATATATATATATATATATATATAAAATATATATATATATATATATATATATATATATCCCCATATATATATATATATATTTTACCCAGCACCATACCTCTAACACCTCTTAGTGCAATAATTCTGGACAAAGGCTGTCAAAATGGGAGAACAATGGTCCAAGAACAGGGACATAATGTACGTACTACAGTTATAAATGTAGAATGTTCCTACAGTAACAGGGTTCGTGTCATCATACATGTTCAGAAGGATGCGAGTTCTGAAACTGAAATGTATGTCATTTACAGACAGAAATCCTCACATCATCACAGTGATTTACCACAGAAATGAAAATTATGATGTTATGGAACAGAACACTAAAGTGCGCTAGCCTGTTTATAGCATTTACAGTGTTTTCTGTGTGCTTTTCTGCTGTTTCCTGGAAAAAAAAAACAAAACAAAAAAATATTCTCTTTTCCCGCCTTGCTGAACTAGATTAGTCCAGATTTCAGGCTTTGCTGAATTCCGGACTGTGGTATAGTTTCCTGTGTTGCCCATATCCTTACTTGGATAGGAGGATTCTCTGTTCACCAGTGAGAGTGGGGAGCTTTGAGCAGACTATCTGTCCCTGGGGGAGTGGTCTCAGCCCTGAAACTAGTAGCTTATTGGCCGTTTTGGGTTAATTCCTATGTCTTTCAGTTTCCCTGCTTTAAAACCCGCATTTGCGCGTTTTTGCGCCAGTATACAACTCCGCACAGCTCCTCGTGGTGTCCTGCAGAGTGATACAGGCAACAGAGAGACCCAAGAGAGACCTTTCCAGATTTAAGTATTTTTTCTGCTCTGACTGCCTTCTCCCACCTAAAAAGCGAGCTTCTAACTGGTCTGTGCTTTAAAAAGTTTTAATTGCATTGCCTTTCTGCTTTTTACAGTTTTGCACTTGTTTTATATCATTTTAAGTCGTTTTTGTATTGTATAACTGTTGTAGGCTACACACTAAAGTGCAATAGCCTGTTTATAGCATTTACAGTGTTTTCTGTGTGCTTTTCTGCTGTTTCCTGAAAAACAAATTCTCTTTTCCCACCTTGCTGAACTAGATTAGTCCAGATTTCAGGCTTTGCTGAATTCCGGACTGTGGTATAGTTTCCTGTGTTGCCCATATCCTTACTTGGATAGGAGCAAGCTTCTCTGTTTACCAGTGAGAGTGGAGAGCTTTGAGCAGCCTATCTGTCCCTGGAGGAGTGGCCTCAGGCCTGAAACTAGTAGCTTAGTGGCCGTTTTGGGTCAATTCCTATCTCTTTCAGTTTCCCTGCTTTAAAACCTGCATTTGTGTGGTTTGCGAGATTTTGTGCATAGCGCAGATTCGGGCAGTGCCGCTTAAACAGGTTTAATCTCAAAGTAAGCACTATATTTTCATTCTAAAGCCCTGCACTTGCTTGTATAAGTAATCTTATAAGTAAACACTAATAAACTAAAGCACTACATACTCTTATTCTCCCCTTTAAGTACTTGACTCCCTATTGGTCCTTTCTGATCAATCAAAAAGTAGTTCCTTATACTATTCTGGCATGTCCAAAAGTCAGTTTCGGGTTTACTCTCCAGTCCAGCTGGTGAATCTGGGAATCTTGAGGCAATGTTACAACTGCCTTATGTACACAGACCACCCTCTCCTCCTCCCAACAAGCTCAAATATATGTGAGAGATGTAACTATATAGCCAAACTGGAGGCTGAGCTCTCTCAACCCAGTACTGGCACAGTCAGTCAGGAGGAGAAGGTAACCACATACACCATAAATCCAGTCTCACATAGACCTATCGCATCAGCAAATCAAACACATAAACACACAAAAACATACTCGGAGGCTCTAAATAAAAATCTACCCAAGCAGCAGAGACCTCCAAAGCAGACATCCAAGCAACCGCTACCCCACAACAATACCCACGTATCACACACTTCACAAAGTCAGTGTGCCCCACAGTCACAGCCCTTAAGGCTAAACAACACACCTAATACACTTGTAATAGGTGACTCTATTGTCAGACACACTGACGTCCCACTCACCAGACTGAACAAGGAGAAGGTCACTGTAAGCTGCCTGTCAGGTGCCAGGATCCGCCACATAACACAAGCACTCAAGTCACTCCAAAGCAGGTACAAATATGACTCTGTCATTGTCCATGCTGGTGTGAATGACCTGAGATGTACCTCCCTGGACTACATGAAAAGAGACATAGAGGAGCTCTCTGATCATGTAGCCCAGGCCGGTATGACCCTGACCTTGAGTAGCATCTTACCCTCACCAAGAATGAAGCCACAGTATAAAGACAAAATTATCAATTTTAACAACTGGCTAAAGTATTGGTGTCATTCAAAGGGAATCCAGTGTCTGTCAGCCTGGGATGACATGCTCGACAAGCCACGTTGCTTTGCTAGGGACGGCTTGCATCTGTCACCCCTGGGCTTTTGAATACTGGCTAAGGCTCTTGCCACCCCCACAGAGCCTTTTCTGGCAAGGCTCAAAAGACAAACCCACCTCCATAGACAACACAAGGAAAAAGAAACTAAGGGTAATGCTGCTCAATGCCAGAAGTCTAAACCTCAAGATGCACACACTCGAGGCTCTCCTCAGTATGGAGAATATTGATATCTGTACAGTAACAGAAACCTGGTTCAAGGCTCCCGAGAGCACCCAAGCACCACCAGGTTATACCTCATACCATGCTTTTCAGCCCCAAAACTCGGACCGAACCACAAAAGGAGGGGGAGTATCCATATTCATCAAAGATACCCACACCTCCAGGTTAGTGGCACTGCACGAAGCATCGGAGACCATCCATGTGCAACTAACAGTGGGCAAAACTGACTTTCAGTTTGTAGCCTGCTACAGGCCACCCTCCCAAACTCAGGAACCCCACTCGGCTTTCCTGAGAACACTGGAGAATATGAAGGTCTCTCCAAACACCATTATATTGGGTGACTTCAACTACCCAAACATAGACTGGGAGAACTACTCAAGCCCCAACACCCTCGCCCAACGGTTCCTAGAATTTATAAACTCAAATGCTATTGAACAACTGGTCACCACTCCCACAAGAGGGGAAAACATATTGGACCTGATAATAAACAAAGTCATTGGGAACCTCCAGACACTGGATCCTACCCAATTTGGCTTTAAGGGCAGATCTTGCCTCTTGAACCTGGTTGACTTCTTTGAAACAGTCACCAAGGCCATAGATGAAGGGAAGGTAGTCCACACAGCCTACCTGGACCTCGCAAAAGCCTTCGACACAATACCCCACTTGGGCATCATAAATAAGCTCACCAGCTTAAATATCAACCCCTATGTCACAAGATGGGTTGTAAACTGGCTCAGGGATAGAACCCACATGGTCAGAATTGCAGGTGCCATGTCAGACTCTAAGCCAGTTAAAAGTGGCGTCCCACAAGGCTCAGTCCTGGGACCTCTCTTGTTCGGTATATATTTCTCTGAGGTACAGGCTAACACGGGAGGACTGTGGCTGACCAAGTTCGCAGATGACTGCAAACTGGGTGCCATAATTGACTCTCCGACTGACACAAGCATCCTCCAAAAGGGTCTCACAGGGATGGATAACTGGTGCCAGAGCCATGGCCTAAAGCTAAATGCCAAAAAGTGCATAGTCGTCCCCTTTGGGAAAAACAAAGTGCCCACAAATTACCACATAGGTGGTACTCCATTAAGTATGGAAGAAGTAATTAGGGATTTGGGGACCCAAGTAGATTGTAATCTCTCCTTTGACAATCACGTTGCCAAAGTGGTTAGAAAGACCTTCTATATAGCCCACCTTATCATGAAAGGGTTCACATCTAGATCAAGAGAGGTCATTGTGCCCATCTACTCATCAGACCCATAATTGAATACAATGCCCCATTTGGGATGTACCTTACCCGACACCTGCAGCAACTGGAAAGACCCCAAAAGTACCTCACCAACAGGATCATGGGACTCAAACAGATGCCCTATGCAGTTAGGCTAAAGAAACTCCAGCTCTACTCAGTTGCTTACCGCCTACTCAGAGGCGATCTGTGCCTGACGTATAAAGCCATGTCCAACCCAGAATTAATGGACATGCTCCACCTCAGGAAATCCAAATCCCTTAGAGCTACACGCTCCAGGGACTTAAACCTCAGCACAGAAAATAATTAGGACATGCCGGAGGGACATATTCATATCCCAGAGGCTCCCCTCACTCTGGAACAAAATTCCAATCCATGTTAGGCAGAGCCCCTCACTGACCCTCTTCAAGAGAAATCTTGACGAGTGGATGGGAGATCATAAGTTTACCCCGGGGATCTCTTCTGTGTCCCTGCTAGACAGAGGCACAGTAAACTAACCTTAAAAGGGCTATCTTCTGTGACCTACTATACAGAGCCACAGTCAACTAATCTAAAAGGGTGGCGAAAGCCAAGCACACTCTGGCTAGGCTTATGAATGCCCTAGGGCAGATAGCCTAGTATCAACCTATGAACGTACATATGAGCAATAATCCTGGTCAGTCTGAAACAATCTGGCCAGTCGAGAGGTATGCTCACAACCCCTTAGTACAAGACTAAGCCTGTAATGTAGTGTAAGACCAAGCCTAATTGGGGGGGGTGTAAAGCCATGAAACTGGAACATATCCCAAATACTGGAGTAGATAAGGTGACACAGCTGAAGCAGTAACATCCTCCTGTTTGTTGTACCATATATTGACTGGAATAGCCCAAGTCCAAAACCAAATTACTCCCCACTACTCACTGACATAAATCTTCACATCATCCCACTGATGTGACAGACATACACAACATGTATGGGGGCCAGGCAACAGCACATCTGATAAATATCAGGACATAACATCACAGTAGGGGAACTACACTGAGCTGCTAGGCATATCACCAAGTACTGTCTAAACTACCGGCAGACTAACACAACACAAACCCAATTTTGCTATGGGGGAATACACAAGTAATTGCACATATATCAGGCATTACAGGGATGTAACAGCACTGGCCAACAGACATCAGCATGAAAGTGCATACCCACAACCAATCTCACCACATTCAAAGTGACATGCTGGTAAGCCACAGGAACAGTAGAGTATATGGACTGTGTGAACAAAATCATCAGCATGTTTGCCACTCACTACCCCTATATATACTGGCCCAATTCACAGTGTAGTCTGAAGCCTGACTGTGGTATGGGACATATTTCAGTCTGCCCCTACAAACATATACAGCTGATAGAGCACCAGAAGCTGGAGCAGCATGCAAAGTCAGACAGAAAAGGACCTTCAACACTTACATTTACCCACCTCCCTACACAGCCCAAATAACACATTCACAATACACTGCTACACTTTCCTGACAGTCTGTCAACAATTGCCAGAAATACACAGTCCTCTCAACTATATAGAGTCCCACAGAACATCCAGGCTTCGTCCTCATATATAAGGCCGACTACACGTAACATGTCTGGCAGTCCGATACATCACTGGGATGATACCTGGAATGAAGTCATTATATAATGATATACTATACCTATACGTCTCTTATAACATGACATCTGGACAAAGCCCGACATACTTGGGGCAGAGGCCCAAAAACAGGGGCATTATTGACATATTGCTGTCATAAACTGAGAAAGTTGCTAGTGTAACAGGGTTGTTGTAACATATCTGTTCTGAGGGATGTGAAGTCAGAAACACACACGGATGTTACCATTTACTGACTGCAATCCTCAGAGTATGCTACTGAATTTCCAAAGCCAGAAAATATGTGAGTAACACACCAAATATAAGAGTCCAAGCTCTGGCCAGTCTGCGAATAGCCCTACAGTTGGAAGTTATGTCAACAACATAATACTATCAGACTTAAATTCATGCAGAGCAGCCATATCCACACAAACCCTGTCAAACTAGCATTAGTTCAACTGTATAACAGCAATACTTACATTCTGTCCCTATGTCTGGAACATTCTCCCCCTGGTTTGTTGGGCTGTCTCCACAGTGTTTGTTGTAAAAGGTATTCCCAACTACACTCTGTGATGCTGTTCGTCACACACCTCCATGAAGTACTCCTCCCAAGGAAAAGGGGCAACACCCACATAAAGTACTCAGTTATACAAGTGTGTTTCCATGCTATTGGGTATGGGAATGATACCATTGCTGTTCCACATGCAATTAGCAAGTGGGGGACTCCAAATGGTACACAGATAATAAGCTGCTTATGAGCATTATCTACTAAAGGCAAGATGCTGCCTATAAAAAAACAGATGTATATCTTACATCTGTCTCAAAGAGAGAGAGAGAGAGAGAGACACACACACACACACACACACACACACACACACACACACACACACACACACACACACACACAGAGACTGATGGAGTATACCAACTGAACTGAAAACAACAAAACACAGCTATGTCAAACAATTAAGCCTGTAATGGAATGTAGTAGGGGGCATGTAAACATGGAAAATAGGAAGTTCAAACAATATTATGTCTTAACACATGCTGTACTGATATATTGCTGAGCAGAACCTATTGCCATAGAAACTGTGTCTGTCTGCAGTGACATAGAACACAGCTCAGGGCCCTGAGTCACCCCACAAATGAATGGCTCACATATGACCACTACTGGACTGGTGTGTTGCACAATACTGACTGTGACACTGCTAGGCTGCACCCAGTGCAAATCATACCATCAGTAACTCTGCTACGTCCAGCAATGATTTGTGCCGCTTTTTTCAGTGCCAATGTCTCCAACCCATATAGCATAGCTAGTCTCACTACCCTCTTGTAGACCTTCCCTATCACTCTTAATGGTACTTGTCTGTCACAAATCACACATGACACTCTTCCCCACCACCCACATCCTGCTCATGCTCACATCTTCACCTCTCTCCCACACTTGCCATTACTCTGAACTGTTGCTCCTGAGTATTTACACCTATCCACCTTTGAAAACTGTACTCCCTGCATTCTCACCATTCCTCCATCCTCCCTCCCATTCACACATATATAGTCCGTCTTAGTCTTGCTGATTATCATTCCTCCCCTCTTTTTTAGACCATACCTCCAGCTCTCCAGGGTCTCCTCAACCTGTTCCCTACTCTCACTACAGAACACAATGTCATCTGCAAACAGCACAGTCTAGGTGGACTCCTGTCTGATCACGTCTGTCAACCTGTCCATCACCCCTGCAAATAAAAAAGAGCTCATAGTGGATCCCAGATATACTCCCCCACCTCCACCTTAAACACACGTCACTCCCAATGCAGAATTCATTGCTGTCACACTAGCCTTGTACATATCCTGTAGCATTCTTATGGATTCCTCCGCCACTCCTGACCACCTCATACAATACCACAACTCCTCTCTAGGCATCCTGTCATATGCTGTCTCTAGATCCACAAAAACACAACGCAGCTATGTCTGACCTTCTCTGCATGTCCCAATCAACACTCTCAGAGCAAACATCGCATCTGCACTGCTCTTTCCTGGCATGAAACCATGCTGCTAATCCTTACCTCCCTTCTTAGCCTAGCTTCCACCACCCTTTACCATTACCTCATGCTGTGACTGATCAATGTTATCCTGCTGTAGTTACTACAGCTCTGCACACCACCCTTATTCTCATAATCAGTACCCAAACACATTTTATCCACTCCTCATGCATCCTCTCACTTTCCTAGATTACAGTAAACAATCCGGTTAAAAAGACCACTGCCATTTGTCCTTAACACATCCATGCTTCCACAGGTATGTCATCTGGACCACTAGCCTTTCCATTCTTAAACCTCTTCATAGCTATCCTTACTTCCCCCTTGATAATCTGTTGCACATCCTGATTCACCATACCCAGATCATCCAACCTTCTCATTCTCTTCATTCAACAGCCCATCAAAGTACTGCTTCCACCTGCTCGACACACTCTCCTCGCTACTGAGTTCACTTACGCCATTATCTTTTCTCAGCCTTAATCTGCTGCACATCATTCCTACCTACATGCTTCTGTCAAGCCAATCGGTACAGGTCCTATTCTCCATCCTTGGTGTCCAACCTTGCATACAACCCTTCAGATGCCCCATCCTTAGCCTTTGCCACCACTCTTTGCCATGCACCCCATCTCCCTATACACCTGTCTACTTTCTTCATCTGTCTGACAATCCCACTTCTCCTTGGCCAACCTCTTTCTCTGTCTACTCCCCTGTACTTCCTCATGCCATCACCAGGTCTCCTTGTCCTCCTTCCTCTGTGCAGATGTCAGACCAACCCCAGTTCTACTCATCTCCCTTTACTAGCTCGGATGTAGTTACCCAGATATTTGCTAACTCTTCACTGCCACCCACTGCCTGTCTTAACTCTTCCCTGAACTCAACGTCACAAATCACCCTTTCTCAGTATCCACCATTTGATCTGTGGTGCTGCCCTCAAACTCCCCCCCCCCTCTTCTTGATCACCAACATCATCCCACAGACCAACCTTCCATGCTGCCTAACTACACTTTCCCTTGTCACCACTTTAAAATTACCAATCCCCTTCAAACAGGCCCACCTGCATAGGAGATAATCCACCTGTGTGCATCTTCCTCCACTCTTGTATGTCACCCTATGCCCCTTGGTCTTGTAAAATTATGTATTCGCCACACCCATGTCCAACCTCTGTTGCAAACTCCACCACTATCTCACTTTCTGCATTCCTTTGCTTAACACCATACCTACACATCACTTCTGCATCCCCTATATCCCCTTCACCAACATGCCAACTAAAATCTGCTCCAATCACCACTCACTCACCCTTGGATACACGCATCACCACTTCATCCAACCATACCAAAGTACGTCTGTCTCATCCATCACACACTCAATAAGAGGAGCATATGCACTAACAACTGTCAACATTACACCAATTCCCAGGCTCCTGAACATCGCTCTATCGGACACTCTTATCACCTCCACAAACACTCTTGGCATAATGTTCCTTCAGGTTAACCCCTACACCATTTCCACTCCCATACACACCATGATAGAACTATTTGTACCCGACTCTGATACACACAGCTGTACAGATCCATCTGGTCTCTCGCACACACAATATATCCACATTTCTTCTGTCCAGCATATCAGCTAGCTCTGTCACCATACCAGTCATACTCACAACATTAACAGTTCCTACCCTCACTACCACACACCTAGCCTTTCACCTCTCTGCCTGCCATATGAGCATCAGACATCCTCCAGGGTATGTCTGTGAATGCAAAGGCTACTTGCACTATCAAATGACATATGTGTGTTACAGCAATATGAAGAAAGTGTCACTAATTGTGGCCCATAGCCCACCGTGTATGTGCACTGACCTACAGATGTCCTGCCCCAACAGGTTGACATAACTGACTGAGCAGCAAGACTGTCATTACAGTGTGCCATACTGACATAGAACAGAAATGTATAGTAGTTATTACCTGTGCATATGTATGTATGGGCAGGTGTACCTGGCTGCCTCATAACAACTGACATAGGATGCAAAACGTCAGGTGAATAAGCTGTACATGTACACGTGTGTAACCTTAGTTTCTGTGCATCCAACAGAGTTGCACCTCTACCGCTACTGGCTGTGTCATTGCCCTGACACAGACATAGGTAGTATAATAAGCATGAGTATCGCACTGAAATTGCAGAGGTGGCCAAATGTGTTCTAACCTTGTGTCCGTGCGTACTACATACAGATATCTGACCACCCACATAGCTGTATGGCTTCAGCAATACCTTCCTTGTAAAACCTGTCTCCACCAAAGTAGAGAAAACTCCTTTGCTGGACAGCAGCAATGCATAAAGCACATAATGTGATGCTATATTGGTTGTACAGGGCAAAGTAGGAGCAGGCACCAACGGGGCAGCATGTCAACTTTTGTCTGAACTAACATATTATGTCACAGGTGGATTAAGGCTAACTATGAGTACAAATTGGACACATCCACTAAGGGCAATCACAAGGCCATCTTCACATATGTCTGCAGTCTCAGAGGCACCAACCCACCCTGTAATGGTGGTCAACCACAACACATATACACACACACACACACCATAGCTACAGCCAACCTGCTGCAGACAGGTTTAGGGCATACATCACCCCTGGATCACCATCAGTATAGGTGGATATGCACAGCACACGCACCCCTCCCCTCATCATCATGGATCAGGTGCAAACTGCCTAATCAAAGTTAACAAAAGCAAGTACCCTTGAGGTCTGATGACATTCCTTTCTGCATCCTACATGAACCCAGGTATATGCTTCCAGCTCTATTACACACTGTATGCAAGCAAAGCCTGAGCACCATTGACATCCCATCTGCAAGGAACACGGCCACTTTCATCCCTGTAAACAAACGCGAATGATGAATGCTGGTTTATGCAACGTACTGGCCCTCATTGGGGGGAACATGACACATCAGGACCAGGAGTACAATGCATGTTCATACAATGATGCCAGGTACAGGGGTATGATGTGTTTGTAAGTGGTGGCTAATGATACTCCATATGCATGTGCTGGCTCTTTGAAGAACTCTGGGCAATGTCTGAGGTCCTGTGATGCGTTTCCCTGTGTATGTCTTCCAGGTGCCAGGCAGCGGCAACCCCCCTTACACTGATGCATAGACAGCAGCCTTAACAGAAGCTGTAATCTTAAACTATGCCATCCTTTCTGGCCGTAGCCGGCCAAATCTGCAGGAGCGGACTGCCCTGTTGGATGAGACTGTACACAGAGTGAAGGTGTTGGGCCAATATGAACGCACATACGATCAGGTCAGGCATAGGGCAAGTGACCTGATACGTCATGTCTGGCAAAGGGCTGCTGCTGTAGTGAAGGACTGTACTGATACTGGTGTGGGGCCGGCTGCACAGGACCCACTTATGGCAATAGGGAAGATCCTTACCAACCTTGGGGTAGCCCCCACACAAACTCAAATATGGGAAACAGCAGTTGTGTAGGTGGGTGGCACCCAGGCAACATGCAAGGAGCATCTAGGTAAGGCCAAAGTGCACATCAGTGTAATGAGGTGGTAGCATTTATACTGTCTTCTACAGAGTCTCCAATCAGTGCAAAATGGATTAGTGGGTGGGGTGTAGTAATGCACACAAGTGCACATCTATGGTGAAGGATAGCAAATTGTGTAATACCACAGTGTGTACTGTACCTGTGCAGAAACGTAGAGTTCATCTTGTACCAATGCCTAATGTAAATCTGCTGACAATACCTCTCCCTCATAACTACATAAATCCCTCTGGTCTGCACATGAGACAGCAGCCTGAACCCAGTAAGTATGGGGTTTCCCTGTTGTGACTCACCAGTACCTCAGGCATGCTAAAGTTAATGCATGTGACCATGCACACAACTGTTACACTCAGGCATTTGGCAATATCTGCATGTTCACCTGTGGTGGTATTTACTACATTGCATCATGATGGTCATGACAGGGGCTTACTTGCAGGAGATGTCACATATCTGTAGCATACCTCACAACCTGTCACTGCAGGACACCTGGACAAAGACTGACAAAATGGGGGGACAAAGGCCCAAAACTAGGGTCATATTGTAGAAATTAGTGGTATACAGTGCATATAAATGCTGTACACACCTGTTAGAATGCCAGGTATGTGTGATATACAAAAATGAGAGCACAACAGACAAGTTCAAAATACTTTTCATGTGACCCATAACCTGTACAATTCAATTGTAAAGCAAACAAATCTGTTACGGGAACAATAATTACACATAACAATAGTACAACAACCTAGATGTATATGTGTGCACAGGCTGAAGCTAGTACTGTGTTGAGGCTGCTTTCGATGTAACTACAGCAGTACATCTTATTGGGTACACAACAGCCATCAATCATGGAGACTCTCTGATTAACAGCAAGTAATGGTCAGCTGTCCTACCCAACATATACCCAGTTGCCTGCTACAGCAACAGCCATGGTTCACATAGAGCTGACGAAGCTGCTAAGGGACCACATGTTTGAGATGTATCAGCCTAGAGAAGGGTACCAACACATTTCCACAGCATTGCACACGCCATGGAACACAGTGCAGACAGTCATCAAAAGGTGGTGAAAATATGGGGCTACAGTGACATTGCAAAGCAGTGGACATCCCACCAAAGTCTATGAGTATACAAGACCAAACTGGCCAGGGAGGCTGCCAAGAGCCCTACAGCAACAGTGAAGGAGTGGCAGGAATCTCCACCAAGTACTGGGTGTGTGCTACATGTCACAACAACCTTCCCTGGTCTCTATACATCCTACCTATAGGGTAGGGTTGGAAGATAGCAGAAGTTCCTCACACCAAACAATATTCGGCCTGGTGAAAGTCTGAAACAATACAGCAGGTCTCCAAAAAGCAAGTGTGAAGATGTGTTACAGTAATAAGGGACCATGGTTGTACTCTTTGGCCACAATTCTGACAGGTGTGTTTGGACAATATCACCACTGCACATCACCACAACACCACCCCCATGGTGAAGCATGGTGATGGCAGTGTCCTGCTTTGGGGTTGTTGTTCACAAGCTGGAACTGGGGCTGTAGCCAAGTTAGAGGGGATTATGAACAATTCCAAACACTGGTCCTTTGGGGCTCCAAAACATTCTGATGTCTGCCACATAGCTGTGAATGATGAGGAATTCCACCTTTCCACACAACAATGGCCCAAACCATACATCCATATCAACAAAAGGATGGCTTCACCAGAACACACTCAACATTCTGCAGTGGCCGAGTCAGAGCCCACAGCTACATCCAATAGGATATATGCAGGGCGACCTGAAGAGGGCAGTGCACAGGGGATGCCCTTGCAATCTAACATAGTTGGAGGTGTTTTGCAAGGAAGAGTGTGCAAACATTGGCAAGTCAAGATCTGTCATGCTGATAGACACCTTCCCAAGAGGACTGCATGCTGTGATTAAATCAAAAGTTGCTGTAACACAGTACTACTTTAAGGGTGTGCACACTCATGCAACCAGCCTATTGTACCTATTTCAGTTACCAGATGTTATCTGCAACTCATGTGTATGTTCAGTTGGACTGCACAGGTTTTATGTCATATGAAATGATGGCAATGTTATGACCTGATTTCTGAGGTCCCATGTGATATATCATGAAAACCTGGCATGTTAGCAGGTGTGTGTACACTTACTATATTCACTGTAAGCTTGGGAAGTTGTTTGAGTAACTGGCTTTGTTTTAAAATACATGTACTGCAGGTTAGGCAGTCTGCACCTCTAATTAGGACATTACTTAGTGGCACCAATCCACAGGCCAACCCAGTAATGTATCAGAAAAACAAAGGAGCCACACATGTAGACATTCAGCAAACTGCTGTACAGTTGGGGGGTATGTTCTGTAGGAGTTGACACAGTGCCATGCAGGTGAACAACTATAATTTACATGGGTGCAGTGTGTGCTAGGTGAAGGGCCATCACCTACTAACACCACTCACGTATCCCAGAGCTGTATATTAGTAGTAACTGTAATTGGAAAGTGCTGCACTGCATGAGACTGAGGGTCCGTCCAGAGTGTGTATGTTATTGTCTGACTGTGTATTGTGAAAGCCCAAAGTTGGCTAATGTGAGGTCTGTGTAGTGCCTTTCAAGCACCTTACATGTGTGTGTGTGTGTGTATATATACCAGCAAACCTTATAGTGCCAGTGGTAATTTACATATGTTGTTTTTCCCTCACAGGTGGACATGGTGGCTGCTGTTCCTCCCGCTCTGATGTCAGTGTCTCTGCAGAATCTGACCATGATGATCCTCATACTGAAGCACAGGTGGGGTTGTCAGGGGTTGATACTGTGCCATCGGTTGGCATCCCACTATTGTCAACCCCATCCCTGCACACCGTCTCAATGCCCACACCTACCCCATCACCAGTGGCCACAGACAGTGGACAGTTGGCAGGTGGTGGCATGGAACAGGCTACTGTGGTGACTATGGCAAGTGAGGGTGCAGGCACTAGGCATAGCCAGAGTGCTGGTGAGGTCCCACATAGGCAGATGGGCAGGAGTGCTCAGAGGAGGATTGCAGACCGTCATGCTCCTGTTGCAAGTGCCATGGCAGCAGTCACCAGACAAGTTTCAGGCTGTCATGGGGGCACAGGCACATAATGAACTTAATATCAGACATATATGCAGGGTTGTGGATGAGCATGTCCCTGGTGTCCATGGCATTTTGAACTCACTGCAGCCACCTGTGAGCATACTGGGGTTATGGATATATGGTGGGGAGAGACTTTGGCACTCCTTGACCGTGGAATATCTGTGCTTGAGCATTTGGTGGGCGCTGGCCAACAGCCATGTGGTTGTAGGGCAGCATCACGATCAGCTGAGGGTCTATGTGGCTGTGCACCATCAACTTCCCATGCTGGCAGTACCACCAGCACTACTGAAGGGGGTGAGCTGTCCATGCCACAATGCAGCAGGCCATGGACACGTGATCCTGGCCAGTCCCAACAGGGATGCGGATCCAGCAGGCAGCAGTCACCATGGGGAGTAGTACTGCATCTGGACTTGGTCCCAGTGGTGCCGGTGATATCCTCGGCAGGCCCAGTTCCCCGTATCCATGGCCAGAGATGGTAAACTGTACACCCTGCAATGTAAGGCCCACAGCTGTCCAAAATACTCCTGTGTAGGGTGCCCACATAGCGTGACTGTGTGCATACAAACACACACACACATCATCATCATCAGAAAAGTCACCTACACACACACACACACCCCACCCCTGCACTGCCCATTTAATGAACACCCCCCAAACACACACACATGATGTCAACCGTGTGGCCCAGCCTAGGCTTCTGGCAAATCCACACAACACCCTGTGCATATGATGATGCATGTGCCACATCTATGCCATCCATACCATCAATGCAGGGACATGCTTATAGGAGTCTGATGCACAGGGTGACTTTAGTAGAGTGTAGCTATTTAATGCTGCGTAAGTTGCTGTCATCTGGCATTTGTAATGGGTACACATCAGAGTGTGTGTGTACCATTTCAGGCATGATGCATTATTGGTGGTAGTAACACTAAGTGAATGTGTTCTCACATGCTGTATTCTGTTTGTGTTCCAGATATCTGTGTGTCGGCAGGATGTGGTCCTGCAGACATCACCATCAAGGGGTATAGCAGTGTAGTAACACATCGACCACGTCACTGTCTGGGTACAGCTGTATCTGCACACATTTCCCAGGTCTGTGTAACAGTTCTTGCATGTGCCTCACAGCTTATAGGGCTGAGGGGTTGTATCTCAGTCTATGGTGGTTGACATCAGCTCTAGTATAGTGGACAATGGTAAGTGTGGTGGGTGGAACACACCTCAGACTGCTAACGTCCTCAACCCCAGAGGACACTGTGTCAACCAAACACACAGAGAATACTATTCACACTCACACACACACACACACACACACACACACACACACACACACACACACACACACACACACACACACACACACACACACACACACACACACACGATCACAGTTGCTAGTGTTGTGTTTGGAACCCCTACACATCAAGTTGTGGTACCACACTATTATGCGGTTATTGCAGGTGGTGCAGGACTACTAGTGTGATGAGTGTTACAAGATACCTGTACGGTGAATAACATCATGTGGCCTTGTAGGGGTATGGCAATGGTGGCTGCACTGGGTGTGCGAGTACTCATAATAGTGTTGCATACAAGTCTACACACTCACAACCACTGCTATACACAGCAATGCGCACGCGGACACACACACACACACACACACACACACACACACACACACACACACACACACTTGCCAGTACTGACATTAGCAGACCAACCTATCTTGGTATTCATACCATACTATTCCATACTGTTGCACAGGGCTTATAGGACTGAAGAGTGTCTACAGATACTACTACGGTTAATGTGAACAGCGGACCTCATACAGTAGACTTAGGAATGTGTATCATAGCAAAAGATATGAATCCATGCCCATCCAATGGATGTCGTTCACACACAAACACACAAGATACTCTTCTCTCACACACATTTGCCCAGACTGAGATTAGAACCCCTACCTATCTATTTATTGTTACTACATTGTTATGCATTTATCGCATGCCCCATGGAGGTTATGGAGTGACACTTGTCCAAAGGTACTTCTAAGGCGAGGGACATCACCAGGCCTTGCAAATTATGACACTGGGTGATGTACTAGATGAGAGAGGCCACAAAGTACTGTAACCTACACATATACAGACTTACAGTAATACAGACACATGCATACACATTTGCCAGGACACATATTAGAACCCCTAGCTATGTGGTTACTGGTATTATAATGTTGTGCAGTTACCGCACACACTACAAAGCCTACAGGTTGTGGAGTGTCCCAAGGTACCTATATAGTGAATAACATCTACAGCACTTGTAAGGTATGGTAATGGTAGTTGTACTGGGTGAGATGGACCACCAACTACTTTCACCCACATGCTTACACATTCACAAACACTTTCAGACACACTAATGCACACACACACATTTGACAGCACTGAGATCCATAGGTTCAGAGAGTTATAGCTGTGTACATAGCAAATGACCATGGAGGCTTTACAAGGCTAGCACATGAGAATACACTGGCGTCATGCCACCTGACGATACTCCCCAGTATGTCTACTGAGTATAGTCACTGGAGTGATCCCCAGGGTGGGTATTCTATTCCCCATCCACTCCTCCTAATTTCTCTTGAAGAGGGCCAGTGATGTGCTTGGTTTGACATGTATGTGGCGTCTATTCCATAGCATGACCTGTCTTTGGGTTGTGAACCTGTCCCTCCAGCATGTCCTGTTGATTGTGAGGATGGGGTTGAGGTATCTGGGGCATGTTGTGTGGACAGATTGGTTTCCTCTGATGTAGCATTCCAAACAGGGTTGGGTCAGACATGGCTGTGTATGTCAGCCAGAGATCACACCTAAGTAGCCAATATGAGACAGAGATTCATTACAGTTGTTGGAGTCTGTCTGTATGGGGCAAGTGTGTAGTACCTCAGATCCTTTTGTAAGGTACATTTGCAGCCTCTCCTGTTGTTGCTGGTGTCCAGTGGGGTACATGGCAAATGGACCATAGTACACACTGATTGGCCTACTGAGGGGAGTGTACAGGGAAACACTGCCCTGTTACTTCCCGTATTCAACATCCTGAGTCAGGAGAAGTGACACATGGAAGGACATTTGGAAGACAGCGGCACTGTGGTGGTTACCATAGAGCTCACTGTCAACCTGTGTTCCCATTTCTGTTATACCAACATCAGTGTTCAGTGGACTACCATCAATGTATTACTTTATGGGCAATGTGTCGTACCTAAAGGGGATGGTGGCACATCATTTGGCATTGAGCTTATGTCCAGGGTTCTGACAACAGTCATAGGTCTCAGAGAGGCCTTTGTGAAGGATGTCAACCTCACATGGGGGGGGGGGGTAATAATAGCACCCATGTTGTAGTCATTTGCAAACACTGTCAGCCAGGGCACCTTTGTATTGGGCTGGTCCTCAGAGGTGTGGATCCCAAACATGAGGGAACCTTGGTCCACAACCTGTGGGACTCCAATCATGACTGTTCAGCAATCTGACATAGAGTCCGCTGCTTTCACATTGTGGGTTCTATCTGGGAGGCAGTTTGAAGGCCACCTACTGATGTAAGGGTGGCTGCCTACCCGAGTGTGTTTGTGTATGATTCCTGAGTAGGGAGTGATATCCAAGGATTAGATGGGCAGCCTATCTTGTTATCTATTTCGTACTGTCACATAGTTATTGCACATGGCACAATGCTTATAGGGCTGCAGAGTTTCTACAGGTCCCTGTACAGTGGATGACAACTGTGGGCTTTGTAATGTAGACACTGGGACATGTACTGGGTGGGCAACAGCAAAATGTAGCAAAACCTGCCCCAATGGATATAGTTCTCACAAAAACACAATAATCCCCCCAAGACAGGATACTGTTCACATACACACACACACACACACACACACACACACACACACACACACACACACACACACACACACACACACGCACACACTTGCCCGGGCTGAGATTAGAACCCATACCTATGTATTTATTGCTACTGCAGTGTTAAGCATTTATGGCACATCCCACAGAGCTTATAGGGTGAAGGTTGTCCAAAGGTACTTCTAAGGTGAGGAACATCACCAGCCCTTGTAAAGTATGGCAGTGGGTGATGTACTGGGTGAGAAAAGCCACAAAATACTTTAAATACACATATATATAAATACACACACACATTTGCCAAAAATGGGATTAGAACTCCTACTTCACTAGTTATTTGTACTGTAGTGTTACGCAGTTATCGCACATGCCACAGAGCATATGGGGCTGAGGCCTGACAAAAGAGACTTCTAAGGTGACAGATATCTGCAGGACTGCTAAAGTAGGAAAAGGGGAAGTGTATTGGGTTTGAATGACCCAAAAGCTTTAACCTGTAAACACACACACTTTCACATTTGCCAGGACTGAGATTAGAACTCCTACCTCACTAGTTATTTGTACTATGGTGTTACGCAGTTATCGCATGTGCCACAGAACTTATGGGGGCTAATGCCTGAAGAAAGGGACTTCTAAGGTTTCTGATAACTGCAGGACTGCTAAAGTAGGGATGGGGAAGTGTACTGGATTTGAATGGACCCAAAAGCTTTAAGTTTTAACCACACACACACACACATACACATACACACACACACACACACACACACACACACACACACACACACACACTGACATTTGCCAGGACTGAGATTAGAACTCCTACCTCACTAGTTGTTTGTACTGTAGTGTTACACAGTTATTGCATGCGCCATAGAGCTTATGGGGCTGAGGCTTGACAAAAGGGACTTCTAAGGTGACTGATATCTACAGGACTGCTAAAGTAGGGAAAGGAGAAGTGGACTGGGTTTGAATGGACCCAAAAGCTTTAACTTGTAAACACACACACACACACACACACACACACACACACACACACACACACACACACACACACACACACACACTTTGACATTTGCCAGGACTGAGATTAGAACTCCTACCTCACTAGTTATTTGTACTATAGTGTTACACAGTTATTGCACGTGCCAGAGAGCTTATGTTACTGAGGCCTGATGATACGGACTTCTACGGTGACAGACATCTTCAGGAGTGCTAAAGTAGGGCAATGGAAAGTGCACTGGGAGGGGAAGGCTTGTTCATTCCTAGATCCTACTGACATTTCTGTAAGTGTATGAGCATGCCCAGTGTGACCTTCTATAGTACATGTGGGACTCCATTACAGGGATTGTTGTACTCCAGGCCAATTTGTTTTGTGTTACAGCCATACCTCTCGACCTGTTGATACAGGACATCTGGAGATAGCCTATCAAAATGGGGAGACAATGGGCTATACAGTAATTGTGACTATTTCTCTCAATAATGTATGGGTTGCTAGGGTTACAGGGCTTGTTTTAGCAGACATCTGACATATATGCCATTTGACGCTGTCATGTATTGTTTCTGTACCTCGTGACATACCCCCTCAGATCATCACAGTGACTTACCAGAGGAATACAGGATGGATGATGCACACACCAAAATTATGGATCAAATGCTATGCATTCTTGTACAATCCAGCCTATTGAGAGGTGTGCCTACAAGCAATTGACTGATGGTGCTGTGGAAATGGTCGATATATTACAATGGTGGAATCTCTGTGCATTTCTGTTCTGGCCTGGTCTGATTTCCAGTCCACGGTTGGGTAATATAAGTCAGACAGGATGAGGGTGACAGGCAGACTCTGGATAGATTTGTAGGGGATAAGATATGTGTGGGGGGGTGTCCACGGTCAGATATGTTTGCCTATAGCTATCAGTACTTTGCATAGGGATCTTCTCAAATGTTGACTGCACTTGGAGTGTCTTGTGTCAGATTGTTTGACTAGCCTGGAGGTGTGTGTTTGTCTCTCATACATGTATGGCCCACCTCATTTTGCTTGGATGGCCACATTTTGGGGTCAGGATGTTGCATAGGATGAATGATCAAGGAAGGGTGTGTTACTTCCCATGGCTGTGGGCCAGGGTTCTGTGGGTGCAGACATGACACTATCTTCCAGGGTTAGGACTGCCTGCAATGAGTGCATTCTCATGTTTAGACTCTTAGCCCTGCCTGTTGACTGTACACAGTATCACAGAATGTCCACATTCATGACTCATATATCTTGTTGGTTAGCCACACGAGTGTGAATTTCAAGGAAAAGTGTTTTGGAAGTCACTCAGGGTTGAAGTTAGATATTACTGACAGCTGATATTGCAGTTTCAAACTTTGTACCCATCAGACATTCCATGCTACTACAATCATTCCATCAACTTTATAACATTATTAGAGCAGTATTTGAAAGGCGTCCTTCTCTTTGGACCTTTTTCACCCCATTATTCATGGCTTTGTCCAGATTTCTGGCTCTCTGACATTGGCAGATTTTCTCCTAGCAGTTAGCGGCACGGCCTTTCTTTGCATTTTGTAGACTGTGTTATATTGGTGTTATGGACCCCATGACACGCCCTAACAGGGCACTGTGGGTGAGGCATGGGCATTTGCTACAGGCCTGTAGGCCAGGGGTGACAGATGCAGGTCATCTGTAGCAAGGCAGTGCATTCTGATGATCATATGTTCCCAGGTTGCCAGCAGTGGACAACCCTGGGATGGCACCTGTAAGCTGACTGTGGGCGTTACTGACAATTGCTTTCTGTTTGTGTTGAGCCATCACGCTAGTTAACAGGTGGATGCTGCTTAAGGCTAGGGACATGTTACTGCATTTCTATGGGACTATTGGGGGGGTGACACATCTGTACACAATACACATTTGCAGAGACTATGCTGATATTTGCTTAACATTTTGGTCACATTTAACATTGCGGTGTGTCCTATCTTTGAGACTACAGGCATAACAGTATCAACCACAGGTCAGATTATTCTGGCATAAACATTTGTAGTTTCAGACTTCTTACTTTCAAAGCCATACTGCCACTGCCAGACCTGCTGTGATATCACTGTGTAAAAGTCTGTAGATGGGGATTTTATGGATGTCGCCATGTGGGGGGCTTTGCCAGACATTTCTTTATGGTTTTCTACAGCTGATCTTCTGGGTGAAGCTGGGAGTGGGTATGGGACATCCATGCATGTGACCCATGACCCCCCCAGTTATTTCGCTCACCACATATACTGCAGTGGAATTTGTCAACTAGATGGTACTGCATGGTGTGGGTAGGCCAGTACTGGGAATACACTTTATTTTGTCCCACAGAGCTGTCAGTTGTCTGCTGCTATCCCAGTAATCCACCCCACTCCCTTGCATGCTTGAATCAATCCCACAGATATGCTATCAGAACATTCCACTCCATTCATTTACTTTGTTAAGGAGACTGTAAAAACAGCAAAAACACTGAGGTAAGGCTCCAAGCTTCAATGTTTTATTGTTCAATAAAAACGAGACACAAGCGCTTTCACCCAGTTGGGCTTTTTCAGGTGTAATAAATCAAGGTACTAGCTCCTCTATTTATACTAATTAACACATACAGCTTAGAGCATTCTTAAAGGTATATTCAAGATACAAGCTCTGTACTAAACAATGCTAGTAAAGTACTGAAGTCCAAGATACATAAATACAATATAAATATAAAAACATAAATATACATAAAATACATATAAACCTGTAACTAAAAACATTTTATCTGCGCAGGGGTTTATTCTATGTTTCTGATATCTGCAGGACTGCTAAAGTAGGGACGGGGAAGTGATGACCTTGATTTATTACACCTGATGAAGCCCAACTGGGTGAACGCTTGTATCTCGTTTTTATGAACAATAAAACATTGAAGCCTGGAGCCTTACCTCAGTGTTTTTGCGGTTTTTATGGATTTTGTTTCTTTTCTGAGGTATCTGGTTGAAGTTGGAACTTTTTTACTGTTATTTGTTAAGGAGACTGACTTACCTTGTGCCTGAGGCTATTGTGAGGATGGCGCTTGAGGGCTGACTATGACGGATGCATGCAGTACACTGCCTATACATGGTAAGGTATAGGTGGTGTGATATGTGGCATCCATTTTACTGTGTGTATGAGTCAGGGAGAGAGAGATCAGTCCCTCGGGACCTATAGTGTCAGTGTATGTGCTATGTGTTGCCTCTTTGCTAAGGACAGGGCATACTGGGCAAGTCTCCATCTGCCTACAGGGGCAGGCTCAGGATGTTCCTCCTCTGAATCCCTGTGTCTGTGAAGACCCTGGCAATGATGGAGGGCTGTGTGGCCCTTCCCCATTTTGTTCCTGCTGCAGCTGTTTCTAGGATCATATTGTGTAGCATGGCACATACTATGAACATGTGTGTACATGTGGTTGGAAAGTACTGCAAAACTCCACCAGATATGTCAAGGCAGCGGAACCATGACTTGAGCATCCCAAACACATGTACTATAATGATCCTGGTTTGTGCATCTGCCTCATTATGGCATTCTTGTGTGGGTGTGTGTGCATTTCTGATGGGTGTCATCAGCCATGGCTCCAGTGCGTAGCCAGCATCCTCCACCAGATGGCCATATGGGATGTCCCCACTGGCAAATGCCCGGTATAGCTGTGACGAATGCCAGATGTGGGAGTCATGATAGCTTCCAGGGCTGCCAGCACACACATTCATGATAATGCTCTGGGCATCACACACGACCTGGCAGTAGATGGAGTGGAACCCCTTGCAGTTTGGGTAGAGCCTACACTGGTCACCGGGTGGTGCTTTGATGTGGATGTGTGTGCAGTCTATGGCACTCAGTACCTCTGGGTATTCTACTACATAGTGGAAGAGACACATATTGCTGGTCCTCTCCTCACAGAGACTGGGGAAATAACCTGGACGCAGATGCCTGTGAGACTCCCATAATATCCCCAGTTGGTCTTGGGGAAAGTACCTGTAGCTAGTATTCTTAAGGTTACACATACCTTAGTATCCACTGGGATGGGTTCCCCTCTGTTGGTTCTGGGTCTGAGGCGAGGCCGGCACAGCTCAACAAGTTGAAGTATGTCCCTGTCCACCCTGTAGTGATCCACTATCTCCAGATCATGTAGCCCCTGGCAGGTTATCCTGGGTGTGAACACTGTTCTCCTCCTCCTTGGTTTGAGTTGGTTGTCAGCATTATTCTCCTCACTACCCTCAGTCTCTAGCACATACTGATAGATCAAAGCAACAGCAGCCCTAACATGTTTTGTTAATTTTGTCAGTTTAAAATTCCCCTGAATGTGTACACCAGTGGTGTAGAGTTTGTGGGAAAAAAACAGACTGAAAGGTGTTTGCATAGTTTATAGTATTGTGCTGGGCTGCTGCCTGTGTAATTGGCTGATTCTGATACATTCCACCTGCCAGCTATGTTAGTTCTCCTTGACTGCCTTCCTTCTGCTGTTTCCCCTTCCCATTTCCTCCCTGTTTAAGCCCCGATGTGCGCCTCACATACCCCTTGCTCAATTGTACACAGTTCTGCTATTTCCTTTTTTTTTTGTTTTAGGCCCGGTGCGCGCTGCGCACACCTGTTTACCTAAAGTAAACGCTTTTAAGCAGAACTGCCCCCCCCCCCCCGGACGTGAACATGCTCTGCATTTCATGGAATAAGACAATACAGCCTCAGACACACCCCCTTCCTTAGCTGTGCTTAGCTAAGGGCAAACACGGGCCACTGAGCTCCAGTGTGCTTACAGCAAGCATGACACACACCCTTTTCATGTTGGCTGCTCCTGTCTACACGGTGGTGTTAGAGCACCTACACGGTTAGCTGCAGTCTGACACTTAGAAGAAATTTGTGATTCAGTATAAATCCCCTCATTTGCATACACCACTGCCTTACTCCATAGTTACCGCACTTAGACTGGGCCTTTCCCCTTAGCAATCACTATTCCCTGGTATTGTTTTCATTTTGCATGCACTACAATGACAAAATGCAGATTTCTGTAAAACCACCCCCCCCTTTTTTTTATTTTTGGCACAATCCTGTTTGTGCACCGCTGTCTTATCCTTAAACAACTGAGATCGGCCAAAAAAAAAAGTTTTATTTTAAAAAATTAAAAACTATTTATAGGTTCATAGGTAGGTACTAGGCTACTGGACCTCGGGCCTATACAAGCTTAGCCATAATGATTCCCTGGCTATTGCTTCCCACAAATATTTACTTTCCTGGACCTCTGTCGAGCAGGGCTACTGATGTGATCCCCCAGAGTGAATTTCCTTTCTCCCATCCAATCGTCAAGGTTTCATTGAGGCGCTCTGCTTGACATGTATAGGCAGCCTATTCCAGAGTATGGGGAGTCTCTGGGTCAGCAACCTATCCCTCCAGCATGTTCTAGTCATCGTGATGACAAGGTTAAGATCCCTGGAGCGCTTGGCTTGGAGGGATTGGGATTTTTTTAAGTGTAGCATGTACAACAACTCTGGGTTTGACATGGGCTTGTATGTTAGGCAGAGATCGCCTCTGAGTAGTTGATATGCGACAGAGTATAGCTGGAGTTTCTTTACAAGTTCAGCAGAAGGCATCTGCTTTAGGCCTGTGATTCTTTTTGTGAGGTATTTCTGTGGCCTTTTTAGTTGTTGCAGATGTCTTGTGAGGACATACCAAATGGGGCATCGTATTCTATAATGGGTCTAATGAGGGATGAGTACAGAGGGACAATTACCTCCTTTTTTCTGGATGAAAAGCCCTTAGTGGTGAGGTGTGCCACGTAGAAGGATTTTCTACCTGTTGTGGCTATGTGGTTATCAAAGGTGAGACCACTATCCACCTGTGTCCCTACATCTCTTATCACACTTTTGGTGTTTAGTGTACTGCCACCTATGTGCTAGTTCACAAGTACATGGTTTTTCCCAAAGGGGACAACTATACATTTTTTGGCATTTAGGTTGAGCCCATGACTCTGGCACCAGGCATCTGTTGTAAGGCCCTTTTGTAGTATATCCACATCATTTGGGGATTCAATAATGGCTCCCAGCTTGCAGTCATCTGCAAACTTTATAAGCCATTCAGAGAAGTAGATACCAAACAAGAGTGGTCAAAGGACAGAACCCTGCGGTACACCATTTGTCACTTGTCTTGAGCTGGATTTAGAGTTGGCTACTTTTACAGTGTGTGTTCTGTCCGTAAGCCAGTTTGCAACCCATTGAGTGATGTAGGGATTAATGCCCAGCTTACTAAGTTTATCTATGATACCAGAGTGGGGGATAGTGTCAAAAGCCTTGGCGAGGTCCAAGTAGGCTGTGTGAACCACCTTACCCTCGTCCACGGCTCTGGAGACTGATCTGAAGAAGTTGATCAGGTAAAGGAGGCAAGATCAGCCCTTCACGAACCCAAACTGGGTGGGGTCCAGTGTTTGAAGGTTGCCAATGTCTTTGTTTATAAGTTTCACAATAATACGTTCCATGGCCTTGCAGATCAGGCTTGTCAGACTTATGGGACGGTATTTCCCGGGATCCAAAGCAGATCCCCCCTTGTGGAGTGGGATGACTGTAGCTGTGCACCACTCTCTGGGCACGAAGCCTGAGGTGAGGCTATGATTAAACATGACACATAGGTAAGGTGCCAGTTCATTTTGTAGTTCATGCTGTACACAGCCCGGGATGTCATCTGGTCCCATGGATGCTGTATTTTTGGCTTTGGAGAGTGCGTTTTTTACCCGAGTGGCCGTGATTACCAGAATTTGTCATTCTTTTGGTATTGAGATGGGCCCTTTAGGGGGTGAAGTTGGCAATGAATCTATCTGCCAGGATATTGGCAATATCCTTGTAATCAGTATATCTAGTGCCATTCTGCTGTAGCTCAGAGCAGATCTGAATATTGCCATTTAGATTCTTGACATAGCTACAGAATGCCTTGTGGTTGTGTTTGGAATCTTTGGTAATTTTGTCTTCCTAACTAGCTTTGGAAGATTTTACGAAGGATCTCAGCTTTCTACTGAGGCTGGTGAGGGAGTTTTTTTAATCCTGGGTTCATCCTCTTTTCTGCAACAGTTTCTTCCTTCTGTTATACAGCTTGTTTATGGCAGGGGATCACCAGACTGGCTTCCTGTTTTAGAGGACAACATCTTGGTTCTATTTGGGATGGCTCAGTCCATGCACAAGTGAATGTGCTCGTACAGCACCTTAGTGTAGGATTCAGCAGTTGAACTTCCAGTTCCCATCTGCATGGGTGTCATGAAGTTTGCTACTTCTGACTTGAAAAGCAAGAAATTGGCTTTGGAGAATTTTTTATGGAGGTTTCCTTAAAGGGGGTGGAGGTGGGATGTGGATGTCAAGGGTGGTTAGCTTATGGTCTGATCTGACCAACGAGGGGGTGACCACTGGTGTGGAGCATCAATCTCCCATGTTGGTAATGACCTGGTCTAGAATATTGGTACCCCTGGTGGAACTACTAGTTAGCTGCTCTAGGGCATTGGAATTTATGAATTCCAAGAACCGCTGAACAAAGGTGTTGGTACAGGAGTAGTTTTCCCAGTTAATGGCAGGATAGTTTAAATCACCCAGTATTTGGGTGTTTGGTTGTATCTTAATATTTTCCAGTATGTTTAGAAAGGTGTAGTGAGAATCTTGGAGCATGGTGGGGGATCTGTAGCAAGCTACAATTTGTACTGCAGTCTTACCTAGTGTTAGTTGCACCTGGAGAATTTCAGATGCATTGTGTTGGGCAACCAGCCTGGAGGTGTGAATATCCTTGGTGAATATGGACACTCTCCTTTAGTGTTTCAGTCCTGGTTTGGTGGGCAAAAAGTATGGTATGAGTTGTAGCCTGGTATTGCAGGGGTGCTCTCTGGAGCTTTGAACCAGGTCTCAGTTACTGCACAGATATCGATGTTCTCCATTTTTAGGGGAGCCTCGACATAGTGCATCTTGAGGTTTAGACTTCTAGCATTGAGTAGCATTACCTTCAGATTTTTCTTACTTGTACCCTGTACAGTGGTAGTTTTGTCCTTTGAACCTTGCCTAAAAAAGGCACTATAGGGGTAGCAAGAGCTTTAGCCAGTAACCTGAATCTTAGGGGTGACAGGTGCAAACCATCTCCTGCAAAGTATCGTGGTTTGTCGATCATGTTGTCCCAGGCAGACAGATACTGGATCCCCTATGAATGACACCAGAAGCTTAGCCAATTACTGAAGTCAATCATTTTGTCTTTACACTGTGGTATAATTCTGGGCGATGGCAGGATGCTACTCAGGGCTAGGGTCATACCTGCCTGTGCTACATGATCCGAGAGCTCTTCCATGTTTCTTTTCATGTAGTTCAGGGAGGTACGTCTCAAGTCATTCACTCCAACATGGACAATGACAGAGCCATATTTGTACCTGTTGTGGAGTGACTTGAGTGCATACGTTCGTTATGTGGTGGATCCTGGCACCCGACAGGCAACTAACTGTAATTTTCTAATTGTTCAGCCTGATGAGTGGGGCATCAGTGTGCCTGACTACAGAGTCACCTATGACTAAAGTGCTGGGTACGTTGTCTTGCCTTAGGGGCTGCTGTTGGGTGGCACACTGGTGTTGTGAGCTATGTGACACTTTGGTTGTGTTTGGGGGTGGTGTTTGCGTTTCAGCTTTGGAGGTCCTTGTTGCTTGGGCAGGTTAATGTTAAGAGCCTCTGCATATGTGGGTTTTGTGTTGCTATGTGTGGGTTTTGGTGGTGTGGGTTTTGAAGGACTATGTGTTGCTTGAGGTGTTGTGTAGGTGTTAACCTTCTCTTCTTGACTGTCTAGCACAATCTTGGCTGGAGAGAGCTTTGCTTCCAGTTTGGCTATGTAAGTGCATCTCTCGCAGGTTGTAGTGTTTGGTGGTAGGAGGACAGGGTTGTCTGTGTACATGAGGCAATTGCTGCATTGCCCCAGTATGCCCAGATTCACCAGGTGGACAGAACAAATCACCGGAAGGTGACCCTTGGACATGCCTGGTTAGGTGCTTTCTTCATGTAGTACAAGAGCTGTTTTCCCTTACTTTTTGGCAAGGTACTTGGAACTGTAGGCTGTCTAGTGCCTACGAATATTTTCTCCTTATTACCAAGGAGAGATGAGTGCTTGTAACAAATTAAGGCTTCCTAGTTCTTTTTAGTGAGTTTTAGAGCAAGTGCTAGTCACAGGTATACAGATTTTAGTGCTACTGCTGATAAACTAGCTAGTTCATAGGTTCATAGGTGTTTACTAGGCTAACGACCACAAGGGCCTTTTTAATCCTAGCCATGCATCTCAAATCTCTGACAAGTTCTGATACCCTTGATAAGTGTAAGCATGGGCCTGGGAGATGCTGGGAGATGAACCAATTACAGATTACCTGTTTGCATTAAAGACAGGTGCCAAACCAGGGATGAATTTCATGTCTCCCATCCAATTGTCCAAGTTGCACTTGAATTGGGTTAGGGAGAACTCTGCTTCACATGGATGGGGAACCTGTTCCATAGACGGGGTAGTCTCTGGGATACATACCTCTCTCTTCAACAGGTCATATTTATATCACAGGCAAGGTTTAAGCCTTTACAACAGGTAATTCTGGTACTGTTTAAGGGAAAATTCGAAGGGCAGACTTTCTGGCACTGAGAATAGTTTAACCTTGGCCCTGCGGTGCACAAACATGCCAGAAAGTTGAAAGGGATAGAAATCAGCCTAAAATGGCCAATAAAATTGCAATTTCAGAGCTGGAAACCACTCCTCCCAGTGTTAGATAGGCAGTACAATGCTCCAACTCTCACTGGTAAGCAGTAGGACCTCCCTCCACCACAGCAAGGTCTGGATAGCTCTGAACACTGAAACTAAAGTCCTGAAACCAGCAAAGCCTGGAAACTAGTCTATTCTAGTTAGGCAGGGTGGGAAATTAGCAAACAAGATAGAATTTTTTTTGTTAAATCAGGCTAAACAATGCAGTTATACAGTAAATAAGCACAGAAAGGCTAATGTAACAGTAAACTCAATTAAAACTTTGCAAAATTAAAACTTTGAACATTTTTAAATAAAGCAAGGCAAGTGCACAACTGGAAAACGACTTACAGGCAGAAATACAGTGAAATAAGTAACTAGTCTACTTTTCAAGCTTTCTAAGAAGTGCAGGTAATAAAAACATCCAAAATCAGCAAAAAGTACTTGCAGTTAGCACAAAAAGTCTCTTTCTTGTTTCTGGTGCTGTAGTCTGCAAGACGCCCAAACAGGATCTGCTGATTTAACACAAGCTCAAACGCGTGCAAACACGTGTATTTATGCCAGAAAGTTGAAAGAGATAAAATCAGCCCTAAATGGCCAATAAAATTGCAATTTCAGAGCTGGAAACCACTCCTCTAATATTAGACAGGCTATACAATGCCCCCACTCTCACTTGTAAGCAGTAGGACCTCCCTCTGCCACAGCAATGTCTGGATAGCTCTGAAGACTGAAACTAAAGTCCTGAAACCAGCATTGCCTGGGATCCTGACTATACTAGTTAGGAAAGGCGGGAAAATGAGCAAACAAGATAGTATTTTTTTTTTGTGTTTTTTGGTTAAACCAGGCTAAACAATGCAGTTATACAGTAAATACGCACAGAAAGCAAATGCACTTGACTGTATAGCCCAGAACAGTAAACTCAACTAAAATTTTGCAAAATTAGAAATTTGAAAATTTAAACTTTTTAAATAAAGCAAGGCAAGTGCAAAACTGGAAAATGACTTACAGGCAGAAATACAGTGAAATAAGTAGCTAGTCTACTTTTTAAGCTTTCTGAGAAGTACAGGTAATAAAAACGACCAAAATCAGCAGAAATTAGAAAATTCATCAAAGAGTACTTGCAGTTAGCACAAAAAGTCTCTCTTTCTAGTTTTGGGTGCAGTAGTAGTCTGCAGGATGCCCAAACAGGATATGCTGATCTAAAACAAGCTCAAACATGTGCAAATGCGTATATTTATGCCAGAAATGTGAAAGGGATAGAAATCAGCCCAAAATGGCCAACAAAATTGCAATTTCAGAGCTGGAAACCAATTGTCTAGTGTTAGATAAGCAGTACAATGCCTCCCACTCTCACTGGTAAGCAGTACGACCTCCCTCTACTACAGCAAGGTCTCTATAGCTCTGAACACCGAAACTAAAGTCCTGAAACCAGCAAAGCCTGGAAACTGGACAATTTTAGTTAGGAAAGGCGAGAAAATTAGCAAACAAGATAGCATTTTCTTTTTGGTTAAATCAGGTTAAACAATGCAGTTATACAGTAAATAAGCTCAGAAAGGCTAATGCACTTGAGTGTATAGCCCAGAACAGTAAACGCAATTAAAACTTTGCAAAATAGACATTTGAAAATTTTAACTTTTTAAATAAAGCAAGTCAAGTGCATAACTGGAAAATGGCTTACAGGCAGAAATACAGTGAAATAAGTAGCTAGTCTACATTCTAAGCTTTCTGAGAAGTGCAGGTAATAAAAAAAAAAATAGAAAATTCAGCAAAAAGTACTTGCAGTTAGCACAAAACTCTCTCTTTCTCATTTCTGGTGCTGTAGTAGTCTGCAGGATGCCCAAACATGATCTGCTGATCTAATCATGGCAATGGCCATTGGCATGCCTACTAATTATATAATACATGCTTTATTTCGAGCGGTCATGTCTCAGTTTTCTAATTTGCAAAAATCTGTTCAGCTAGTAACTGAACACATTTCTGCATCTTACACTATTCCTGCACGGACACCTGCCTGCTTGCTGAATCGCTAATTCACCTCATTTGCATGGTTTTCACCAGCAAATGAGGTAATTAGCATTAGGCAGTTGTGTCCATGTAGGAATAGTGTAGGAGTGCTCGTGCACATTCTGGGAGCCCTTTGCTGAATCGTTCGATGGCCATGTTCTGTGCTGCACTATTTCTACACTCTGTGTAGGGTTTAATGAATCCTGGGGCTTGCTTATTCTTTTCCACATTTGCTTTTCATTCAGATACTTTCTGATTTTAATACCACATATGAAATCTTTAACTTGCACTCTGAATCCATTTATTGTTGCATGCAGTGTGAGCATAATAATGTGTGTGATTTGCCTTGCTCATTACACACTGGACACAGACCAGAAAACAGATGAAACTGAAAAAAAAAATCAATATTTTGTTATCATACCTTCCCAGTAGCAATTAAAAATTATACACAGCATGCCTACCTGTGTATATGACCTCTTATGCTTCACCTAAGGAACATATATGTCCACAAGAGAGCAATTCTCAGTGCATCTCCCAGCCCTGAAATATATCACAGTTACATTATACAAGAGGAATGGCAGCTCAGTTTTAAATAAGTTTTGTTATTTAGACAGTAAAACAGAGAGAAAACCACTTTCTCTTCTTTCCTAACTGACCCTCCTGAAAGAGTGATTTAGGAAAAAAAGTTTACTACCAAAACAAACTTACTGTTAGATATAAAAATAGTTTTATACATCACTTTTTTAAAATTTAGTGTTCACATTATTATGAAAAAGCTAATGTACCGATGAGATCCCATGAGTATAAAAAAATCAAGTAAGCTCAGTTTATACCCTTATCAGTAAATACAAGAACTTTTCTATGCAAAATGGATTAAGCACTGAAGCTGACAGAGACATCACGCAACAGTGTGCCTAAATTTCAGAGGAGGTGGTCACTCCACTATAACATCAGAATTCCATGTTTTATTTACAAGTCCATGTTGCACAGTGGTGAAAAAACAATGCATAAGCCAAGTACCACTATATTGTACATGTAAGCTTCTGGCTCAAGTTGTCAAGCTTTTTATTTTTATTATTTATTTATTTGTTTTTTTGTAGTGACATTCATCCATTTATTACTCATCTGAAGAATCATCAACCAAGTTATGAGATAAGCATGTCACTATAACAGACAATAAAGAAAGGTATTGTTGTTTAGGAAAAGCCTATTATATTCATGGGAGAGCTCCCAAATGCAAAAATAAGGGATTTGCTTTTCTTTGAAGTGCCACTGATTTCCTCTGGTGTAGCATTCTCAAGTACCTATATGTGAAGCCATTGCCTTCCCAAGTAAATGACTAGTCATCTGGTGGGAGTCAAAATTGAGGTGTACCCTTCCATCCTTCTCATTTCAATTTGTAACTCTTAAGTACCAGAGGGAAAAAAAGAACACTTGTGCAGTGTTGAATCTGCAGAATGATTAAGATGTGGCTGAGTTAGAATATTGGGTAAGATACACAGCTTAGTTTCACATCATATGGCAGGACTCATATTTCAGTGGATTAAACATTAAATGGACAATTTGCTGTAATGTGACAGCTGCAATATGCAGATGGGTTGGGGTATTACAGTCTGTAGGCTGAGCACTGTGTAATTTGTACATGCTGACGCCAGTAGCAAAATTTAGGAGATATCCAGTCCACCTCTGTAAAGATACACTGACAAACACATACCACAGTTGCCATGGGCATGAACTGTGCACAGTGTGTGCTATGTGGAGCATGCTGTAAGCAGTCATGGATGTAGCTGCTCTGTTTTACATAGAAAACATACAAACAATGACAGTGTCTTTGCTAAAAAGCACAAACTCAAATACCAAGGCAGACTGCCTAGTTAGAATTTAGTTTTTAATTAATACTGTTAAAATGCTCTAACTGTATGTCTTTAGTCAAAACAGATTTACAGTATAAAAGATGAAAGCAGTTTGACCAGCAAAGTACAGCAATACTTCATTTGTGTTTACTCAGTGCATTTACTTAACACACTACTAAAAAATAACAAGAGAAAGAAGTAAGGACATTTTTGTGTCAGCAGCCTTGTCTCACTCTCTGTCAATGCCACATACAAAAATAACATTTTTGTTACGACAACACTGAGTGCACTGCAATTATTGCAGTTACGCATTTCTTAATGTGGTGGCTGCTTTATGGGCATCATGAGAATATTCATAGTAACCGCTATTAAAAATTGTATCTGCAATGCATTATGGTAAATTGCAGGCTACTTAAGAACACTGTGAATACTATACTATGCTTTTGCTCCAGATCATGGTGAAAACAGATCCTTTGAGTCAGTCCACATTAGTTGGTCTGGTTAGTAACAACAAATAAAAGTCTAGTTCAGTTAGTCCTACTTACCTATAACAGTAGATGTTTGTACAGCATACTGGCATTAGGATTGTAGTGCCCTGCTATGCTCCTCTGGCAGTCTACCAAAGCTCAGAGTCCCTCCCACTGCCTGTCTGTGGGTGTTGGACAAATCACCCAACAGTACAGGTCTGCTTTCAGACCCACAGATGGGACCCTTTCAGTTTTCTAGGGTCCAGCAGGAAGACGAGAAGCAAAGATGGAAACACAAATTTTGCAAATACTTCCTGTTCCAATATCAAAACACACACACACACACACACACACACACACACACACACACACACACACACACACACACACACACACACACACACAACAATAAAGGCCACAGAGCAGTTTTCAACAGCAACCCAAACACCAAATATGTACAACCAAAAGGGGGATTGTGGGCGAGTACTGCCAGTAAGGCAGCATGTTCTATGAAACATCTACTGTTACAGGAAAGACGGACTTATGCAACTGTACTATGTTCAATAAACACACTGGCTTACTGTCAATTAGACTCTCAAAGGTTACCCAACCCGGGAGGAGGAACAATACAGGGTCCATGAGCCCCTGGAGAATGGTCCTAGTGAAGCCTACTCAGGATCTAGAAAATATATCTTGCTTGCAGTGCTTCATAAAGGTATGGAGAGAGGACCAAGTTCTGCATCTAGAATACTTCTGGTGTCCACTCCTTTTGAATACACCTCATAAAAGGAAAAGGCTTTGGAGGGATGCACCCTTACCTTGTCTGGAGTCACCTTGCCATGGTGAGTATAACAAAACACCACCAGAGGACAACTGACTTCAGTGGGTTTGCTTACAGACAGGTTGATCCTTTTTTGCCACTGCCTTCCTGAAGTATTTTCTTCCGTCACTATAGTACCTGAGCTGCTGGCGCACATCCAAGGTATGCAAGATCCCCTCTCCATTATTCATAGGTTCTGGAGAGAACACAGGGTGGTTGACAGACTGAATGAGTTTGTATTTTGAGACCACTTTCAGCATGAAAGGCAGGTTAGTATGTAACACGACCATATCACTGTAGAATATAAGGTAAGGCTTCCCACCACGAGAGCTTGCAACTCACAGACTTGCCTTGCAGATGTCAGAACAACAAACCAAACATTCTCCACATTAAAAGCTTCAGATCAGCCTGAGCAGCAGGCTCAAAAGGTGGCAAGGTCATTTTTTTCCAGAACACAGTCAACATTTCATAAACAATTTCATTTGGGATCCAAAGGCTGACAAGCATAAATGCCCACTAAATGCACTTTAACAGATGCATACGATAAGCCATCCTGAAGTACTTCACACAAATATTTCAAAATCAGGATGTCAACCTCAAGGGACCCACTGCTCCTATTTAGGCACCACTTAGAAAACCTCATCCATTCATAAACATAAGGTTTACTAGTAGCAAGTTTTCTGGCCTCCTTTAATTCCTGTTGCACATCCTCATGAAACAAGCACCTAAATGGAATCAAGATTGTATCATCCAGGCTGTCACAGTTGCAGTTGCTCCAAACGGGGGTGCACCAGTCACCCCTGAGAATGTGTAAGCAAATCCAGAGTGTGGGAAGATGCATGTTAATTTCCCTTGGGCAATAGAGTTAGAAGGGAGAACATAAATTGCCTGGGCCAACAGGGTATCACCACAATTATCTTCAGAAGCATTCATGAATCAATGGAAAGGATACAGAAACATTCCCATCCAAGAGAATGAGAATGAATCTGTCCTCCAAGCATGGCTGCAGGCATGCCTGGAACAGAATTTCTCCAGCTGTCTGTTTCAAAAGGAGAGGAACAGATCTGTTTGAGGTGTTCACCACATCTGGACTAAATCCTGGAAAACCACTGCCTTGAGCTGTCACTTGTGTGGATCTGTTCAGAATCTGCTTAGTCTGTCTGCCATAATGTTTTGCTCTGATGAGATATATGATGCATGAAGAGTCACAGAGTGTTGTAAAGTCAGCTCCCAAGCCATCATTAACAGGCAGCATAAAGGGTACAACCTTTTACCTCCTTGATTGTTAAGGTACCACATCATTGTGGTCTTGTCTGTAACCACAAGATGACCTGGAATCTACAGGTGGTGAAGGACTTTCACTGTGTGGATCACCACTAACATTCCTTGATACTGATGTGTTTTCATGCATCCTTAGGACTCCAAGTGGCCTGCACTTGCACTACCATTGACACAACTCTCCAAGTGAAGTCAGATGAATCTGACTGGACTGACTGCACTGATACAGGTGGGGAGAACTTAAGTCCTGGACTGCTACCGATCTGTGCTCTCCACATCTGTAACTCTCGTCTGATGAAGTCCAGAACCAGCAATTTGGCTACCATGGAATATAAGTGCTGGGTGCATCAATTTCATACATATCACTGAATTTTTTTCATGTGGAGAAGGGCCTGTGGCATCACGAGAATCGTTGATGCCATCAGCCCTAGAATTTTTAAGAATTCTCTAGCCGAGGCAGTGTTATTCCTGGAAAATTTCTGAAACATTGTCTGGTAGGACAGGACTTTGTCTTTGGGAAGAAATGCCATTTTTTTGGCCATGTCAATTAAACCCTCCAGGAAGAGATGTCTTTGTGAGGGTGTCAGACATGACTTTTGAAGGTTCAACTTCAATTCTAGCTGGGAGAGTAAGGTCAAAAACCTTCTCTAGTTTATAGGTAGGTACTAGGCTATCAGCCCTGGGGCCTATATAAACCTAGCCAAAAAGGTTCCCTGGATTTCGCTACCCAAGAAAATTATTTTCCTGTGCCCCTGTAGTAATTTCAAGCACATGGAAACAGACACTGCACAGATCAGCAAGTCACTTAGGTAAGGAAAAATGTGAATGCCAAGAGTCTAGCAGTGAGCCACTACCAGAGCAAGGTACTTAGTAAACAGTCTAGGTGCAGTAGGTGGTCCAAAGGGAAATGCAGAGAAACAGACAGACAAATCTCAGGTATCTCCTAAAGTGATGAGCAATGGAGATATGATGAAAACACCCTTCAGGTCCAGGGTCACCATGAAGCAGTGGTTCAGCAGAAGTGGAAGCACCATCTGCAGGGTGAGCATCTTGATCTTGGGGACCTTGACAAAGATATTCAGAAAGGATAGATCCAACCCCAGTCTTCATGACAACTCCTTTTTTGGAGACAAGGAAAATTCTAGAGTAGAAATCCTTCATTTTCTCTGAAGGAGAGACTGGCTCTATGACCCCTGACTTCAGCATTTTCTGGAATATAAGAGGGAATAACAAAGTCTGGTCTAGTGAGTGAGGGGGACCCCCTTCCAGAATGGAGATGGCTGTTCCTTCCACGGCCACCTGTAACCTTTGCCAATGATGTTGAGCACCCACTTGTTGGAAGCCACATACAGCCAGGCCACCTTGTTGAGAACTAACTTTTGAAATGGGACATCCTGAGGGGAACTTGGGAATGACAGAAGCTGAGCCTCAGCATAGTCATAGGTTGGAAGGGGAGTTTCCTTTTTGGGAAAGGAACTCATCTTATTAGATTTGTCAGAGTTCTCATCCTACCATTTCTTTTGAGGCATGATTTTTTGTTTGTTTGGGCTTTCTGTTTATTAGGCCACTGAAAATTATCCTGCTTTTGGAGGGAAACTTGGGAATATGGAACATTTTAGATACTCCTTGCATCAGTTTACTTCTGTTACCCCGGTGTTTTAGGATATAATTAGTTGTTGTACCAAACAAACAATCAATCAGAATGAAGCGGAGCATTCATAATCTCATTTTTTAACTTATCAGAAATGTTTTGACTGTGCAACCAATTATAAATCCTTACCACCACCAACATCACTGCATTTCTAGACACAGTATTGGCCCCCTCCAACCAAGGCACTCTTTAAAACATGTTTAGACAATTGAGAAACATTGCAAATAATCTCTTTCACACAATCTTTCTGTTCAGCAGGTGACAATGCAGCAAACTCTTCTAAACTATACATACACCACAACACAATTACCACATAAAACACTGGTAATTAAACATTTTAAAGGCTACCATGGTGGACTGTACCAGATTCTTTTCATGAGATTCTAGCTACTTGCCAAGTTTATCTTGAGGGACTGGGTTTGATAAAGACATGGCCTTTTTATTGGCAAAGGACACTGGGGACACAAACAGGGTTCAAAGGCAAGAGTGGTTGCAGACCAGGCATGGCCATGCACATCCTGAATTGCTTAAATACGTTTTTAGGCAGCAGCTCATTCAGCAGAGGAAATTGCAAGTTTCTAAAAAAAACATATCCAATGCTGGGATCAATGGAGGAAAGGTTGCCATGTCTGGGGCCTCATCCTCCAAAAGATCATACACCCTGTTGATCTCAGGGGCATCTGATGATTCCTCCCAACAGAATACATCCCAAATCTAGTCAGAATACAGGAAAAGAAAAACATCTGTTTAGGTGTCTGAACCTGTTTGTCCTCAGAGGAAATTAACTGGTCAAACTCTTTTAACACTTTTGAACCTCAGATTCCAGAACCCCTTCAAAACTTGGATCCTTGGGTAGTTGAATGTGGGTGGTAGCACTAGTGTTACTTATAACATGGGTTTGCATCCTGTAATCAATGTCCTGAATAATGTACACATAGGCACCAGCTCAGGTAAAAACACGGTTAGAGACTGTTGCCCTGTAATATGTTGGGTCTTCTTTCTCTTTTTTGCATGCATTACACTAATGGAAGAATCCCCAGGGGAGACGTATCAGCACTAACAACAGATTCTCTATCCCCTCACATCCCCTGCATCTAAAGAGGTTGGTTTTTCCATACCTGAACTAGGCAATGGTACAGTCCTGGAGGACTTATCTAACCACTGTGTCACACACAGCTGTAGTACTTCCATGACACCAGGTGACCTGGAGGCAAAAGAAGGCAGCTTGTCCAGGGCAACCAAACAGTCACAAGCCATAGGTTGAGGCATATTTCTAGATTTACTTTTATGCTTTTTATGTGGTGGTGGGGGAGGGGGGGGGCTGTATCAGAATCCATGAAGTCAAGGGACAAGAGAAATAGCTAGAGCATACTAAACAATAACTGCACTGTCAGCTAGTAAAAAATGAACCAATTCACTGTTTACCCCCTAAATAGCAATCAGAAGTCTATTTCTGCAGGGGTTCTATTCTGAACATTGCACTTAATAAAATGAAAACAGTTTCAGTTAGAATGTTCAAAGCACAAAATAAAAAAAGACTTTTGGCTTTTCCCGGTTAGGGGTCGCCACAGCGGAACTCCGGTCCACTCATGATTGGCAGTGGATTTTTACGGTGCCGAGCTGCCAGCCTGATGCCCAACCTTCAACGAAGGCACGCCCATTCACGCTCGCACCTACCTGCATGTCATTAACATCACTCGACCACGGGGGGACATGCAGACTCCACATAGAAGGCACTCCAGCCGAGAATCGAATGAGAGAACCTCTTGCTATGAGGCGACAACACTAAACGCTAAGAGATTCAGTGTAAGGAACAGCCTTCCAAGAGATCCTTCTCTTACTATGGAAGTAGAAAAATGAAAAAGTCCTGCTTGTGGGTCTGAAAGGCAGTCCCTATACTGTCAGGTGATTGGTCCATTACACTTACAGACAGGCAGCGAGAAGAATTATGACCTGTGGTAGACTGCCAGAGGAGGGTAGCAGGGCACTACTATTGAAATGCCAGTAAAGCAGTGTGTCTGTTGAACACTACATAAGGTTTACATGCTTTCCGTTATGTTACACATGTAGCCACAGTCAAGAGTGGACACAGTGCCATGTTATCTGACAGCTGGTATGGCACATAAGCAAACCACAGTACTTGCCTTCTCTGATGCCATGGCTAGGTCTGATTCATAACTGTTTCACTCTTTTATGCCACAGAGGTGGAGAAAAAGTAATTTGCACAAACTGCAAATCAGGGATCTAGTACTACTGCTGTTTTCATTACTGGAACGCTGTAACATCACTCTGTGGGACAAACACTGGGTTTTGGCTGTCCTGCAGTACTGCCATATATGGAGTGCTGCTGACATTTACAAAATATTTTTTTTATTTCTTTATACACAGTTATTCATTTTCCAATGTCAGTATGCTGATGCTGTTGCTCAGCAATATTCTGCTGTGCACAACTACAGGAGGCCTGCTAGAAACATTCGGCTTTATTGCACAGTTCATTCCACAATTCCTATGTTTATGAATTGCACAAGATAATCTGGTTCCTCATTTGCACTCCCATGTTATACCTAGACTCCTGTGAAGATTTAAGAATAATCTGGAAAAACTAAAAGGACAAGTGTGAAAAGCAAAATACTTCCACTTTTTTCCAAGCTACAGTCAGTCTATTATGATTTCAATGAATTAGAGAAGTACAATTAAACTATCTTGAAAGAAGAAAAGAAAAAAAAGACACAAACTTTAAATTTTTAGACAGGGTTCCACCCACTGTTCATGTGATGAAATCAGTGTTCTGTTAGGATCTGTGTGACCACAAGCTTATACAAAACTGAGTGCTTATAACAGTATTCCACTCATGATGTGGAAAACCGCTGAATTAGCCAGTGGCAAGCAATCTTAAAAGCTGGACATGATATATGTACACCAACAACTATGTTAAAGAAATATCCTAAAAGTATGTGACAATAAACACCATAAGGGTTTGCTCAGATATAACATTTTAATGTGTTGATAGTCTTCTGCTCCTGTTATATTCCAAAGAGCAATGGAAAGCAGATAACAAAAGTGTCAAAAATACTGCAGCTTTGTGGTTTTGTGGAGGGGAGGCAAACATATGACAACATTAACAGAAAAGTGATGATCCAGAGGGACGCAGAATGTAAGAAAATACCACTGTTGTTGGTAGGTCTTGACGCAGAGAAAGCATTTGAGAGAGTGAGCTTGGACTTTATGAGCAGAGCAATGGAAGTATTTGCATTCCCTGATAAAATTATAAGGTTGATTAGGAGGATAAATGAGGGATTGGAGGTGAAAATTAAAGTCGATGGGGTCCTCTCTGATAATCTCTGCTTGAGCAGAGGAACTAAGAAAGGGTGTCTTCGCTCCCCTTCGTTGGTTGCATTATATTTAGAACCACTGGCAAAAAAAAAAAGGACTCAGAAATTCAAGGACATAATTGGTATGGTAGTCAAGATAGCTAAATTTATATGCAGATGACATTATTTTATACCTGACAAAACCAGAAAGGGATATTACAGTGCTGTGGAGCATATTGAGACAGTTTCAAACCTTTTCAGGATACAAAATGAATGAAACCAAAACAAAAGTATTAGTGGTAAATTATGTACCCACATACGAATTGGTTCAGTAATACCCATACTTATGGGGATATGACAAAATAAATTATTTAGGAGTACGGATTACAAATGATATCGAAGTGGCAGGTAAGGATATGTGGGAAGAGACTAAACAAAAGATAATACAAAAACTGAGAAAATGGAAGCTCTGTTATATGGATATTATTTATTTATTTATTTGACATTTGTTAACTGGGTTGGTCCAACTGAGCCACAAGCCCATTTTCAGTGGAGACCCAAGGAGAAAAGCTCCAGGAAATTACGTACTAAAATTCATAGAACATAGAAAAATGTATTTTAAGTTATACAATATGGTAAAAATAAAAAGGAAAACATGGAATATGCACAAAAAGTTAAACAAGATACAGTTACAATAAACAAATAGAATGAGATCAATTTAACAGAAATTTGGCAATATCGAATATACATAATATGCATTTACAGATGAGGCATGGAATGTACAATATAAAGGCAGATTGGAGTCAATGTACTACAACAGTGTCAGTAATTACATAAACAGATGAACTACATACATAATGACATTGTTTTAGTTGTACTGGATACATAGTAGTCACACTATTACATGAAAACAGCTACTTAAAATAGTGAGAAAGGGAGATTCATAAGAAAAGGAGCCATAAAGTTACTGGAGAGGAAGATAAATGAGTTAAAGGAAGAGAAAAAAAAAGGTGGGAAAGATGGGAGGGATCATGTAGGCTCCTGGCAAGGGCAGATCCATGAGCTTAAAAGAAAAGTGTTTTAGTTGCTTTTTGAATCGATTTGTATTTGGGATGTTTCTAATAGATTTAGGAAGTTTGTTCCAGTCTAAAGACACATTGTAATTGTAAAGTACATTGTTTGGTTTATGTATGTCAAGCAGTTGTTGGTCAGAGCTTCTGAGAGATCTAGTGGATGTGTAGAAGGAAACGAGGGAAGAGAGGGAGGGGCAGGTAGTAGGTTTATGTACGATGGAGTGTGCAATTTGTAGCTGTGAGATAAGAAGTTGATGAAGGAATTCAGGCCATTGCAGTTTTTTTTAATGCAATGCAATGGTGTGACTTATAAATTTGGTTTGCTGCAAATCTGACGATTTTTATTATAAGCTTGTTCGAGTTGGAAGATTAATGTAGATTTTAAGTTTGTGAGGATGGGAGCAGCATAAAGATGGCATGGCAGGAGGAAAGCCCTAGTTAGGGATAGTTTGGTGTCTGGTGTAAGGAATCCCAGTTTTTGATGTCTTTTTGATACACTGATGAATAATGCTGATCGAATTTTAGTTGGTCATCTATTATGGTGCCCAGAAGTTTAGCATGTGGATCAGCTTTGATAACTGTATTGTTTAGAAAAGAGATGGAAAAGGTGGATTTGTGGTGTGAGAGTGATCTTGGTAGGAAGAGTAAGAGTTTAAGTTTTTTAGAGTTTAAGATAAGCTGGTTTTCATTAAGCTATTTTTCTACGGCAATGAATGTGTTTGTGTAAGAGAATGGAGATGTGACATGTTGACAGAGGTGGTGACAATGGTTGAGCTGTCCGAGTATTGGAGAAGAGTCGAGTGGCCGCAGGCAGAGTGGAGGTGGTTGAAAGTGTCACTTGAGCCTATTATACATATCTGGTTAATAAATTAATACAGTCAAATAAAAATAAATATAACAGCTTTTTTCAACTTTGTTAGATGAGTTGTCTCAAAATCACCATCAGCTACATAACTGTGAACTGACTCTTACAGAGCTTCCTAAGCTTTTAAACAAATGTTTTTCTGTCTGACATACTTTACGATGACAACACACCACTGGTCTTGGCATCCATGATTAGTCCTCAGCTGTCCTTGATTTTGCAGAATGCCCTTAAGTTTACCTCATCATTTTGTACCACTGTAAAATGTTTGATTTTCTTGTAAATTACTGAAACTTACAGTCTTTCAGTACTGCCACACATTAGTTTAATTCTTATTGTTCAGAAGATGTATGTCAATGCAAAATATTATGTTTTAACAATTTTTAAGTAAGTTAGAAAAAAAAAGTAAAAACTCCCTGATGTATGGCCTTTACCCCTTAGTATTTTGGCTTTGTCCCTGATTCTTGGGCAAAATAAGTTGATAGCTATAATGTGATATATCTTTAAACTGCTTACTCACAGTAACTTCACATAAAATGTTTGACAGATCCATTAAATATTGCGGTTCTGTCTCTAAAACTTACAAACCTGCAGAAAAAAATACTGCTCAGACACAGGCAAAGAAGGTCATGCAGACATTTTTGAATAAGAAATCTTTATAACTATGCTTACAGTCAAATATGTAACATTCAAGCAAACTATAAGTCAATTATTTTACTGTTTAATTAGATAAAAACTATACCATAAAAGCTGTGAAGAGTATGAGTATAAAATAACATACATTTTGGGCAGAGGTTATGATACTGCAGGCACTAAGTAAATTATCATTTTTGCAGTGTAATAATGCTGATCCTCAAGAAAACAAAGTGAAGTTGGATCATATTCCGGTTGTTTCAGTGAAAACTGTAACATGAAATGATGTACAGGTTAAGCTCCAGTGATGTCTGCAGCTCTAGAATGAGGTGAGAGAGGTTTCTACACTGTCAGCTATAAAAAAACATGTACTCTTTGTGTAACATGACTGTGCCTTGTATGCAGCCACATTTGTAATTCCACTATACAACTTACAAATGGTCATCCTGTATCATCTGAACTGAAGACTTTGCAAAAATGCTTTATGTTGTGGCAGCAGCTAAATGTACTCATGTCAAGAGAACTGGAAGTGCCCTCTCACTACACTACTTATTTTTTCAGAACAGCAGGAGAAATAATGGAAACGGTTTCACACTGTTTACGCTGGTCCATTTCTCCGAAATGACTATGGTCATTATGTTTACTTAACTGAAGTGGATGAGGACATACTCTACAATAAATGTCATCTTTGGGCACAATCAAGAAATTATCATTTTTGGATACTTTACAGTGTAAGAAATTCACCTATTTTGTATGGAAGAATGGAATTATTCATTTTAATTCAGCTCATCATCCTCCATTGAATGGATTAGCAGAATGAAAAGAAAAGCATTTAATGATTATATTAAAAATGACTGATGAACCCATTTTCATTTAATTATCAATTCCAAAAAAATAATCTAGTAGTTTGTCTTCTCTCAGTTCACTAATGAGCAAACAATTAAAATTAGTCTGGGCTTCTTTCATCCTGATTACACAAGGAAAGTTTGTGTAAGAACAATTCAGTGAAATTACATGTTTTGAGATAAAGAACTATAAAAAAGAGAAATTTCAGTCCAAGGGAAAAAGAATATTGGGAAAAATAAGGGATATGACTAACCCTGGATCCTATACTACTGAAATGATTAACAGGAAAATTCTGAAATGATGTGATGACCAAATATTGGAAATGAGAAAATGACTAAGACTACATTACGTGAATCTGTGATCCAGAGGAGGGAAATATTTCACTTCTGTCTGGATATTATTACTAAAGGATGACAAGTACAGCAGTGCTATGCAATCTCCTGAAGACAGCATTTAAAACAAAACTATGATGGAAACAGAGGCCATAGTGAGTGTCTTGCTTCTAATCTAGAAGTGAAGAGAGCTTTAAGGATCATAAGACCGTCTGTATATTTCAAAGACTATAAAGCTTTGGGTTTTTCTTGCAGTACTGTAAATGTGCTAAGTGTGTAAAAGGGTTCCTGGAGGGAGGGGGGAATGCAGCAATAGACTGGGTTCTTTTAAGCCAGTAGCCTTTCATGCCCAACTCCTGCCTATTCTGCTTCAGGATATATTTACTGAGAAAAATAATTAGCTGGTCTGAATCTGTCTATGCTACAAACAAAAGTTTGAGTTATCTCTCTTGAATGAAAAGTAAATGGTATACATGCTAATGGCTTAATTTTTATTTGTCTTTTTGATCTCAGTCATTTTGGATGTGTACCATTTGGGCACTTAAGTAAAATTTGTCTTGGGACATAACTGTATTAATGACTGCCTGCACCAGAAAGTACAACATGTGTCACTATATGTCTACTTTGCTGCAGTTATGCCCTTAATCTGGAATTCTCTCGAGTACCCCTAAGGTCTAATGGTATTTTATGATTTTATCCTCCTTGAATATTTGCCTGTATGTGTCTGTAGTACCTGTGATCACTGACAACTATCAATATAAAAATCTTTCTTTTTTTGCATTCCTTTTTATTCAAATGTGTGCACACGTCTACTGAATGATAATGAAATACCATCTATAACACCAAATAACCTCTCAGGTGTGTAACAAAACAAATATCTGAGTCACCATTTGCTTTGTTTTAAATTCTTTTCGGGTATACTGACAGCTGAGTTTTCTTGTATTTTCTTTTGGGGCGACTATGAAATTTTGAATTTATTTCCTTTCTGCGATATTACAAATTATCATGTGGTGTTACATTTACATTATGCTCTTTAATGAAGTCAATTTAGTTTAGCTAGCTGTAACTATGGCTCTGTTTGCTGTTAATAACACATATTAACGTAATTCAGCTTGTGAAACTTTTACTGCTGTGTTGTTTTGATAAGTACAGTTGCAGTGCTTTTTAAAAATACTTTTAAAATGTAAAATTTAGATAAAATGCACTTTTGCAACTTGACCTGGCTTTTTAATTACTGTTTGCTAACTTCAGAGCCTTCTATTACCAGTGTACAATAGACAAGTTGAAGCACGTAAAACTGATTTACTGACTGCTGATTGATTCATATATATATATATATATATATATATATATATATATATATACACAGAGAGAGAGAGATAGTGGTTTTCCGTACCTTTTCATAACAGCAGCAGCTGCTTCTACCTGTTCCCACACAGCAACAGAATGCAATTGGATTCCAATACTTTCTGCTATGTACACAGGTGCTAGTGCAAATGTGAACGTTTTTGAGCACTAAGCAGCAGTGTGTCTTTCTGTATAGAACAAGCAACAGTAAGCATCCTGAAACTTCCTTCTGGTCTTTCAGGTCTTATTCAAAGCTATAATGTTATCAGCCTACAGTGGATACATTTTGGCGATGAGAAGAGACCATAAAGTACAAGCCAGTTTTAACAATACAAAACAGAAGTCACAGAAGGAAAGTAAACAGATGGGATTTCATCAGGGATAATGAAACTTTAATGCTGGCATATACTATGGGTTGAGTCAAAATGATGACAGGTTCATAATACGTAATCCTGGTGTAAGAAAATACAACCTAATTATTCTACTAGAGATGACAAATTAATACACAAATAATTTTTTCTACCATAAGACAGTATGAAAGTTTACAAGAGGGGCCTCGATGAATTTTATATAAGGTTCTTGCAAACACATTCTTGTGTCCAGCAACAAATAAGTGAAGGTGAAAAAAAAAGAAGTTATGTTCTTACCATAACGTTCCATGTGAGTTGTTCATCTCGCCTTTGTTCTTACACTTGGATACAAAGCCGATCCATCGGCTCTGAGTCGACCGCTTTCGAAGCTCAAGATCTTTCAGTAGCTCGAGGCACAGTACCCATCCCATGATGCTCTCTGACTAACCCTCAGATCTAGTTTGCTGAATCCAGCAACAAAGGAACAGCCTAACATACCCTAAATATCAATATGTGTATATATAAAACATATATGTACAGTTAACTACAGGAAAAAGTCTGGTAGAAGTAAAGGACAGTAGACAAACCAAACCAGACCTCCAGTCCTAAAAGGTCTTCAAGAAGCCGGAGGGGGGAGAAATGTAAGAACAAAGGCGAGATGAACAACTCACATGGAACGGTATGGTAAGAACATAACTTCTTTATGTGAAGTTGTTCAATCTCGCCGTTTGTTCTTACACGTGGGTAGCGTCCCAAGCACCCGAACACTGGGTGGCTCACGGGAGTACATTCCTGAGAACAGTGGAACCAAAGGAAGCCCTGTCCCTGGAGGCCCTGTCCACTTTGTAATGAGTGATAAACATATGTGGTTTTGACCAAGTGTGGCTGCACAAATGGTGTCCAAAGGCAAACGAGCTGCGTGAGCTAGAGATGTGGATACCGCCTTAGTGGAATGAGCTTTCACCCTGTATTCTAAGGTCTAATTAATTGAGGAGTATACAAACTTTATGCAATCTGATAACGATTTAGACAAGGTAACTTTAGACACAGATAGCCCTTTTTTGTTATCGGTGTAAGAGACAAAAAGCTGTTCAAATTTTCTGAAATCCTTTGTTCTGTCCAAGTAAAATCTCAATTGTCTGTGGACATCAAGTTTATGTAGCATATACTCCATTTTATTAAAATGATGTCTGAAAAAAGTGGGCAACTCAATAGACTGATTCAGATTAGTCTCGGAGCAGACCTTCGGAAGAAAAGTGGGATTTGTCCTGAGAGACACTCTATCAGGAAAAAATACCAAGTAAGGGGGCCTAATAGAAAGAGCTTGAAGTTCAGAAACTACGAGCTGAAGTAATAGCCACCGAAAATAATGTTTTCCAAGACATGAACTTCAAGGGGCAAGAGGATGCAGGCTCAAAGGGGGAAAGCATCATCTGAGATGATATTAAATTTAGGTTCCATGATGCAACTGGTTGTCTGATGGGTGGCCTTAGGTGATGAGTCCCTTTCAAAAAGGCTTTACATAATCTGTGTGACATAAGATTAGATCCTTCAATCCCCAAGTAAAAATTAGATATAGTGGCCAACTGAACTCTAACAGTGGCTGCTGCAGCACCTTCCTGAAAAATCGTAGCGAGAAATTCCAGAACCATATCGATAGGGGCAACATAGGGATCAATATAGCGTTGAGAGGCCCAGTAAACAAAACGTTTCCATTTACTACTGTACAGTTTCCTAGTGGAGACTTTATGAGAGGAAACCAGAATATGTTGAACTTCGGAAGACAGATTATATGACCTGGCTAGGTTGGGAAGTGGAGCAGCCAAGCTGTCAGTTTGAGGGACTGAAGAGAGGGGTGAAAAACTCCTGACAAATGTGTCAGAGGGTCTGGCACTGGGTCCAGAAACCATGGTTCTTCCAGTTGGTATTGATGAAGAAAAGGGAACCATAACTGCCGAGGCCAAAAAGGGGCTATCAGAATAACTGTCCTTCCCGTGCCTTTTGCTTTCAGCAAGAATCTGGGAATCAGTGGGGTTGGAGGAAAAGCATAAAGGAGACCCGAGGGCCAATCGTGCCCAAGTGAATCCCTGGGACTGTCCCCCGGTGGAGGGTTCAGGGCAAAGTAGCTTCTGCATTTGGCATTCATCGGAGATGCAAAAAGGTCACAGCAAGGCTGGCCCCATCTGCAGAATATCATTTCCACCACATTTTGTTTGAGGGACCACTCGTGGGGTAACAAAATTGCTCTGCTCAGTTTTGTCCACTATCACGTTGGATTTCCCAGGGATGTGCGCTGCTAACAGAAAGCGCCCGGTGGACACAGCCAACTTCCAAATCCTCAAAGCTTCTCGGCATAAGGGGTAAGATTTGGTTCCCCCCTGTTTGTTGATGTACCAGACCACCGACATGTTGTCTGTCTGAATCACAATCGTCCCCTGAGATAGAGAGTTGTGAAAGTGCTGCAATGCTAAAAGCACTGTTCTCAACTCCAGGACACTGATGTGCAAATGACATTCCATCTGTGACCAGATGCCTTTGGCAGTCTTTCCCTGAACCCCCCCCAATCAGGGAAGCATCAGTGGTCACCATGACTACTGGAGGGGGTAACATAAATGGTCGACCTACTGTCACCTGGTGGCTGTTCAACCACCAGAGACGGTCTCTCTTGTAAGCATCTGTCAACAGAATCTTGAATGACATCGGTAGCTGTTGGTAGGACCACTGGGTGAAAAGCAAACATTGGAGTATCCGCATGTGCATCCGGCCCAGAGGTACTGCTATGAGGGAAGCTGCCATTGTGCCTAAGAGTTTTAAAACCTGAGAGGCAGGTACTTTCTTTTCTTGTAACAAGCATGACATCTGATTTCTTAGAGAGGTGACTCTTTCTAGAGGTAATTTGACCAGGGCGATGGGTGGTGTCTAGGTCTTCTCCAATAAATTAGATATGCTGCGATGGTAATAAAGTAGATTCTTCTAAATTTATGGTTATTCCTAACTGAGAACAGAGATTGATCATATGATCCCCTGGGCTGAATGAGTTAATGCCTTGTGGTGGTGGATATTAGCCAGTCGTCCAGATACAGAAACACCCAGAATCCTAGACGCCTCAGGTGAGCCGTAACTACTGCCATACATTTGGTGAACACTCTGGGGGATGGAGTGAGACCAAAGGACAGAGCTCGAAATTGGTAATGACTGGCCCCCAGCCGGAAACGCAGGTGATCTCTGAATGGTCTGGCCATTTTGATGTGGTAGTACGCATCCTTGAGATCTAAAGAGCACATCCAATCGCCCGTTCCCAGGAATGGGAGTATCGATTGAAGCGTGACCATTCGGAACTTCTCCTTCTTTACGAATGTATTGAGTTTGCTGAGGTCTAAAATGGGCCTCCAGTCCCCTGTTTTCTTTGGAACTAAAAAGAATCTGGAATAAGTTCCAGATCCTATCTGGTCCACCGGGACTGGCTGGATGACTCTTTTTTTCTAGCAGGTTTTGGATTTCTGTGATTGCTTGATTCCTCAGACTGGGTGGAACATCTGGGATTCTTTTTGTGGGTAACGGGGAGTCTACAAAGGGAATGAGGTAACCTCCGGTAACTATGTTTTGTACCCAAGTATCTGATGTAATTCCTAGCCAGGTGTCTGGGTACAAAGCCAAGCAACCCCGACTGCCTCCAGAGTAGGACAGTTGGGCCTCCTCTCAGGAGCGCTGATAGGGCTTGCCAGGAAACTGCTCCCTGTCACCCTGGTTCTGCGGACCCCCTCTGCCACCAAAGCGGCGTTTTCCTTTATTGCCCCCTCCTCTGCCCCTGAAGGGGAGTTCACTACATGTGTTCTGGAAAGCTCCCTGGGACTTCCGGAACCACATTTTTCCACCTTTTTGCCCTTTGGGGTATGGTCTAGTAGGGGTGTAAAAATGAACTCCTACGGCAGATAGAGTCTTTCCTTCCTGCTCACACCTAGTGAGGGTCTCCTTGACTTTAGGCCCAAACAATGAAGAACCATCAAACGGGGTATTGACAAAGGAAGACTTGAAGGCTTCCTCAAACGAGCACAAGCGCATCCAGGACTGTCTCCGCAGAGCAACCGCTGAACCTGCTGCTCAACTCGATCCCTCGGCTGCATAGGAAATGAGCTGCATGGATGAGTTGAAGACGGAATTAAGGGTAGAAAACTAAGCTGTAACCTTTTCCAAAATAGCCTCATCTGTGTTACCCTTTAGAGTATCTCCGAGTTCTTGAAGGATATCTCGTTGAAGGCAAGTAAAATGGGTCAAGTAGTTAAGCAATCTCATGGCAAATGTTGCAGAACTAAAAATGTGTTTCCCGTATCTGTCCATTGTCCTAGAATCCTTATTAGGAAGATGGACAGTAAAAGTCTCTGACATCTCTTTCTTAGTGGCCACCGCCACCACCATGGTATCAACAGGGACTCCTTTGGTGAGGAACGATTTCTCTTGAGGGGCAGTGATGAATTTATTGGGCCACCGAAGGACTGGTTCTATGGTGTTAGGGGACTCCCAAGCCCTTCGAGCGACCAGTTCCATTAGTTCGTCAAAGGGCGAAGTAACCCAAGAGATGGAGGGCTGAGACCCAAAGCCTTCAGGAGCACCAACTCATCCTCAGTAGGGTGGATGGACTGCCAGTCACCCCTCTGCTTAAGTATTTCTAAGATGTCCGCAAAAGAGACATCCTCCGAGGGGGACCCTTCCAATTCCTCTAAGTTGGTGTCTGATGTCAAGGATTCCTGAGGGGAATCCAAATGCCTCCTCTTGCAAAGACTCTTTCTGGGAACTTCATGAGTGGGGGCGTCTGGTGAAGTTTCAGTAGAGCAGGGTTCACCCAAAGGGGATACCTGAGGCTCTGGGTCTCATCGCTTAGTAGGTGCTTTAGACGAAAAGACAGAACTTGGCATCTTCAGGGAGGAAGAGAAGAGACCTGTAGTGTGGGTCTGAGCAGACAACACCCTCCTCATGGCATCAAAGGCCCTGGAGTCTCAGCCCGAGGAGGCCACTGGATCTGAAGAAGATGGAGGCCTCGCAGGTGCCGAGGCCAAGGGCTCTGAACCAGCAGACGGAGCCGAGCTCACCTGCGCCAAAGCCCCAAGGGGAAGTGTCAGAACCGACGCGTTGGTTCGACCCCCCCCCCGGAACCGATGAAGGGAGTGTCGGATCCGAGGCTCTTCGGATGGCACTGAAGATGTCAGGGTGGGTGGAACCGAAGTCACTGGAACAGGACTCTGCTCCACGGGTTCCACAACCATCAGATCTACCACCTCCGAAGGCCTGGGTAGGCTCGGAGGAGGAGTACTCACAGGCAATGGGGCGGCTCAAACCCAGTTGGGACAAAGCCAAGAGCAGTTTAGCCAATGCCGGGTTCTCCAAGAGCCTCTGTACCACACAGTCCACATCAATATCTGACAGGGTCCTTGAAGAGTGGGTCGAAGGGGCCGAAGAAGCTACAGACCTAAGTATTGGAGATTTTAAAGTCTCTGATACCGTCTCCAAAACCAAAGGTTGGCTCAGAATCATCGGTTTGGCACACGGTTCCGATGACCTAGGAACCGGTGACCGCACCTTAACAGAGGTGCTTGGAGCCAAGACTTAGGCTCCACGACACCTGAGACGACTTCGACCCTTTCGAAGACTTGGAGGTCTGGTCGGACTTGTCCAAAGCTTCCTGAAACTCAGGTGCTAAGAGACCTCAATCAATCAGTTTCCTAAGTTTCTCTAACAAAACTCTGCCACTAAAAGAGTGGCAGATGGAACAATCCTCCTGCAAATGAAGAGGTCCCAAACAATAAACACAAGAAATGTGGCTATTTGTGATTGACATTTTTTGACCACAGTCCCATCTTTTAAATCCGGACTTTTGCTTTTGGTCAGCCATCATGTCCAAGAGAAAGCACAATTATCAGATCCCTGATAATATCAAGTACAATAGTACAATCCAATAACAAAGAAGAGAAACACAGAGAAGGCACAATTATCAGGTCCCTGATAATATCAAGTACAACAGTACAATCCACTAACAATCTAATAACAATCTTGCCAAAAGGTGGGATGGGGGGAAAATTGACTGATCCCTGTACAACTATAGCAAAGGATGTAACCAACAGAAGAGAGGGCAAGGCCCAAGAGCAACTCGCTCCAATAAAACACACTAAACAGGGACAAAGCCCTAAATAAAGACAGTATAACAAGGGATACTGGAAGAAAAACAGATATATATATATATATATATATATATATATATATAAATGTAAACTTAGCTGTAGAATATACTTCTTAATAAACCTTCACTGGCCCGAGCACACTGAAGACTTGTGATCCATTACAGCGGCAAACTAGATCTGAGGGTTAGTCAGAGAGCATCATGGGATAGGTGCTGTGCCTCGAGCTACTGAAAGATCTTGAGCTTGGAAAGCGGCCGACTCGGAGCTGATGGATCGGCTCCGTACCCACATGTAAGAACAAACGGTGAGATTGAACAACTTCACATTTACTGTTTTGTGAAAAAAATTGTAGTATATGAGTAACGCACAAGTAGAAGTTGTTAAGCATATAATAAAGGCATACTTACATCTCAGAAGTAATTTTACTTAACTGCACATGATATATGATCAATGGTCATTTAAACTATTACAAGGTTATTGTGATTATTTGTGAGTGAAAATAACTGACTTCTGATTCAAAACAAAACTGTGCTGTCTAGAAAAGACTTTAAGCTGTATTTGGTTCTGCACAGTCACAAGACAGGAGACTGTATCTGTGTCGGCACTTTTAATGCCACTTTTGAGAAGTGGGCTTCAATGCTGAAGACATAAAGGACGTCCTAATTTTATTTAATGCAAGGGTGACTATAACATATGGTTTATTGTACCACTTGGTGATCTCAGAAACTCAAGATCAAAGTCCATTCAAGACACTGTGTAAATTTTACAGAGTTATTTGGCCTCAGATCTATTCATAATAGATATACGTGGTTTAGATTTCATACACAGAAAACTATGATCATGCATCTTCAGTACTAGTGTATTGTTTACTGGTAGAACATTGCTAGTCTGAAACACTGAACAATAGATTGGTTTGTGGCGTAAACAATGGGAACATATGTAAAAGATTACCATCAAAATCAGAATTAGCCATAAGTAAACCATTAAAAATCACAGTAACCATAGCTGCTACACAAGGATGCTATAGAGTTGAAACAAGAACTGGTATGATGTACCACTAACAAAGCAGTGAACCAAACCTATTCAGAAGTCGTGTTTTAGTGTGGTAAAGTTCCACATTATGCTAATAACAATTCAAAGAAACATTCTATACAACATTTCATAAGGAGGACCACACTGGTAGGATGTGTAAACTGGATAAAAAAGTGTACTTAAAACAACTGTAGTGCAGGAGGCAGAGTGCAGACATTACATGTAAAACTGAACCTTTAACAGCTGATTGGTGTAAGCAATCCTAAAAAAAATCCCAGGCATGTGGGAATTACGATTGGTGTCAGAGTGAGACAGAATATAGAAATGGACAGTGGATCAATGGTATCTACTGAATGACTGTAAGAAATTATTTTTCTTAAAAAGCCTTTAGGTAAAAAAAGTTCTGCTTGTCTGATGAGAAATTAATGTCCACGAATATGATCAAGTTTTCAATAGCATTTCAAGCCAAAAAGCAAATGCTAAACCTGTATGTATATGATTGAACAGGAATGCCACTATTTAGCAGAAAATGGGTTTGGCTGTTGGAAGTTAATATAAACATAAACTGGAATTGTGCACAAAATTAAAACATGGCCACAGAAATGGAACCAGTGAAAATATTCAGTTACCCAAGAGTTCATAAAGCAAGACTGTAAGTTTTTAAAATGCCAAAAATGCTATAACACTGCAATCAACAAAAGAGATACTGAGTGATTAAAGTTAAAAATAAATTATGTTCTGAACAGTTCATTTCTAACTAGCAAAAGCACACCAATTTAAACAAAATGAAACGGCAAGCATGGGACTGTGCAAGCACATTTTTCTATTTTATTTATCTATTATAAACAAACTTACGACTGAGAATGATACACAGCCCACAAAATACATCAAATGGTGGCTGCACCAAAAACTTTAGCAACAGAGCCATGAAGCCTCAAATAATCACTCAAAGCTTCTAAAACAGGTCTACAGATAAATTCAATGAAACACTTTGAACAAACCATGATGAATGCAGTTAAAAGCTAGAATATATTCATCTTGTAAAAACAGAGCCATTCTGCCTCATGGTTTCCAAAACTCATACAGAAACTCATCACAAGTGATTGAAAATGTTCTACAGGACCTATAGGTATAGACACTCACACAATGAACAGTCTTCATGATGTGCAAGGGAAGCTTGAAACCAATTCGATGATTTTAGCCCTTTAGAATGACTTCAAAAGTACATACTGAAATATTTCAAACATCATTGCATACAGTCACCAGTACTGTTTTCAAAAGTTACTCTAATAAAAAAAACTGCCAGTTTAGCACAGAGGATTAAGGCAAAGAGCTGATACTGAGCTTCTTTCTGTACGTCTGTGTTTTACTCCTGATATCTTCAATTGCCCTACTTTAACACGCCATTTTATCTGACTGTGCTCCTGGTTCTCTATGAAAAGAGGCATTTAAGCCCAGTAGGTTTTACCTGCTTAACAAAATCATTCTAAGCAATATGAAACCAGCTAGGCAAACTAATATCCATTAAAGGATACACATGGCTGATCAAGTCAACCATACATAGATAAATGACCACTAATCAGAAGTAATGACAACTAGCCCATTCACCACAGATAGAAAGTTGACCCGACCATCAGTCAAAGACAAATACATGACCATGAACATTGTCATGTACAAAGACAAATGGATGATCAGGGTGACAATGCAAAGGCTACCAAATGTGCAATGATTATGACAGGTAACTGTTGAGGAATCTTCAAGCTTACGAAGATAAATCTGAACTGCATTCCATTTTGAAGACTGTCCACATCAGATGACTGCCATAACACAAGAAACTGCTGGGTATGGAGCTCTACCCAGAAAATGACCACACCAGATAGATCAAAACAGGTCTTAGGGTCAAATCAGGGATGTTGTCCTAAGTGGCTGATGCTGAAATAAGAATTATTGAACTCCAATGACAGTTCAATGACCATATCAAGTGTTTCTTCTGGGATTGTGGTTGGCAGGAGGATTATGAAGAATTATACTGGAGTTACTTGTATAACAATGCTACTTTTGAGTAATAATCTGAATTTTTATTAATGTACAATAAATTAACAATAATAATATTTAGCAATATTGAGTGCATATACATTTTTCAGATGCTGAAGTAGTTCTCTATGGAAGGTACAGCTGTGTCTACTTACCATAAATATAGATGGTGTCTTTACTGTTGCAGTAATAACAATATGGATTATTACTGATAGCAAAAGGCAAAACAGAAAGAAATCCATTTTGAAATGGTCTGTTTGTTGATAGGATTTCAAAGTTTGTTGTTTGCAAAGACTACAAAAAGTTGGTTGGACATTCTGAACGAGTTGGTCCTGTCTAGATAAAACCCGAGTTGTTTATAAACATTGAGTGAGTGTAAGCTGCATTGTCCCTGATTTTAAGGGTGAGGGAAGAAGGAAGGGGTGTATGAACTGGTTTAAAGAAATCTCCAAAACCATCTTGGGCATGAAAAAGGGATTAGCCCTGACAGTAACACTGTCCTTATGAAAAATAACGAGGGGCTCAGTACTCTTGAATACTTGCAGCTCTGAGATCCACCTAGCAGACTTAATAGCCACCAAAAATGTCGTCATCCAAGAAAGGAATTATATGTCAGCTTTTGTTGCTGGCTCAAAGGGTGCTAAGGTAATTTTTTTCCAGTGCAAAACTGAGTTCCTAAGCTGGTGAGGGAGCTCTTCTGGTTGGTCTAGGGTGGATAATACATTTAATGAACTGTTTCATAACAGGTTAAGAGAAAAGAGGAGAATGCATTGGCAGCCAGGTGGAGACGTCTGAAGACTGAATCATAATGGAAGAGTAGGACAAACCAGACATGAATAAGTGAGTAAGGTAAGGTAGTACATGGTTGATCTCTATTAACTTTGGAATAATGCTTTGTTGCCAACGCCAGATAGAAAACCTTTTCCATTTTGACATACAGGATTGTCTACTGCTTGTTTTTCTTGCCTTTAAAGACAGCTAGCACATCCTTGTCCAAAGAAAGGCCTTGAGGAATAGTCAGTATACCAGCCAAGTTGTCAACCTCAAGGTGCTGATATTTGGGTGTATGATGCATTCCCTGTTTTGAGACAACATCGTCAGCTTCTAAGGAAGTAACCATGTTTTTTTTCTGCTCAAGCTGTTGAGAAGATGGAACCAATGTTGCATTGGCCAAAAAGGTGCAATCATCAGTATCACTCTTGGCCATTTCTACCCCTTTTACCTTCCTGATTTTCAGAAGCACCCCGGGATGAGAGAAATGGGAGAGAATGCATAAGAAACAGACCAGTCTATGGGAAGAAGTAGGCATCTGTCCTTCTGGCCTTGTAACTCAATACTCTCAAGACCTCCCTTGATGATATTAGTGAAAGGGGAAGAAGAGAGTGGATGGTTTGAAGCAAAAATGTCTATTTCTGTCACATCCCAAGATAGGCTCAAGAGTTTGAATACATCCTTGTTTAAAGTCAAGTCATGGGGGTTCACATTTGACCTGCTGAGGTGGTCTGCTAATGAACTGTTTTCCCCAACAGGTAATGGGGCAAAAGATGTAGGCCCAAAGTTTGAGCTGTGTCCAACAGACACATTGTTAGGTGACACAGAGGATAGGAGCAAGCACCTCCCCGTTTGACTATGTACTATATCACTGTGTTGTTGTCTATCTTTATCAGTAAAGGTCCCTGGTTCCCATGGATATTTGAAAGTTAGAATGCCCTTGAGAACAGCCATAATTTCCTTGAGATTTATGTGATTTTGAGAAAGCTTGGCTCCCATTTTTGTTCTGCTTGGAGGCTGTTAGAATGAGCACCCCCCCCCCCCCCCAAGCAAAGTCTGAGGAATTGAAGTCAAGGTCTGGTATAGGGGAGGAATTCTGAAGTTAACCCCCTAAGTTTTACTTGCAAACAGAAATCCACCACTCCAGCTCTCTTTTGAGATAGGGAAGGAGTTGAATTTGATGGTGGATGGACTGACTGTGTTGATTCCATACATTCCTGAGCTACCACTGTATCTTCTTCATGTGTAATCTGGCTAGAGGGAACATTCAAATACATATGGCCATATAGCCCAATGGCCTTAGGACTTCACTTGCTGAAATAAAAGTAAAAAGGGAAGAACAGAGTGTAAGTATCATGTCAGAAAAGTAATCTTTTCCCCTGGTAGAAAAGATCTCTGTACACGTGTTCAGCAAGACCCCTAGAAAGGCAAGTTTTTGAGATGGAGTGAGGTTGGATTTTTTATTTGGTTTAAGGTGAAACCTAAGTTGGAGGAAATATTCATACTGAGATGTAGAGCAGAAAGACGTTCCTCCCAAGAATCTGCTTGGATCAGACAGTTGTCTAGGTTGGAGTATATTTAGCTACCCTTTGTTCTGCACCAGGCTATTACTGGAGCCACACACAAGGTGCAGTAGATAAGCCAAAGAGCAAATAGAGAACTGATATTGACTTCCACTTGCTTTGAAACAATGATGATTCCTGTGGGTCTTTGCAATGAGAATGTATAAGAAAGCCTCTTTTAGACCCAAGTGACCCAACAGGCCTGACTAGATAACACAGGTAGGAGATTTTGTAGGTTAGGATTTTGAAACTTGGGAGAAGAAAGAAACTATTTAGTCTGGAAAGGTCCAGAATAGATCGCCAAGTTCCCTCCTTTCTTGGAATAAGGAAACGTCTGGAATAACACCCTCTTCCCCTTTCTTGGGAATGTGCCCTTTCTATACAACTGTACAGCAAAAGCAGACCTACTTGAGCCACCGCTACTAGAATTTGGTTTGGTGGGACAGAAGGAATGTACATGGACTTTCATCGAGAGGTAAAGGAGATTTGTAACCTCTTTTGATAATGTTTAGCACCCATTTTTCCAGTGTGATTTTGGTCCATTTGTGGTAAAAGAGGGAAAGCCTTCTCCCTACTCTTGAAGAAGAGACAGTGAGGTTTGAAAGACTGAGGGGGGGGGGGGTAATTTGGGATTTGGGTGAGACATGAGTGAAAAGGAACAGGGAGGGGAAAGACTGAGTCATGGTTGCACCGTATGGTGCTCCTGAGGTCAAGGTCCATAAGTCCTAGAGGTAGGTTCTGATTGCTATCTTTTTTGTTGCCTCGGTATTCTTTCCCTTCTGACCCTTCTTCTTTGTCTATGCTGAGGGAAAGGCAAGGACCAGGTCTTAGTGGGATAGTTTCTGCTAAACGTGAATGGCTTAACCTGCAGAAAGTCCTTGACAGTCTGCACATATTTAGCCTTTTCCACAAACTTTATGAAAACAGCTTCAGCCTTGGGTCCAAATAAAAAGACTTTCTAGAGAAGTATCCAGAATGTTAGACTTAATAAGGTCTGGAAGGGATTACTTCCTTAAACAAGTATGTCTGCAAATAACAGACCTTGAGGCAACCACCCTTCTTGATGCTTCCAAAGCATCAAAGCCACAATGTAAAGAATGCTTTGTAATTTGAGAGACAGAGTTGCAAATATTCAGCAGTTCTTTGGAGACAGCCCCATTTTCCATCCCTTCCAGTTTTTCTTTCATATGGTCCAGTAGAGTTTCCTGGCACTTAACCATATAAACTGGCAATTTAGGAGTTCTCATGGCCAGGGTAGCAGAAGTATAGACTTTTCACCAAATTAATCATGGGTCCTCCGATCCTTATGACAAAGGATTCCTAGAGGTACTGCAGCTTTAGGATTCTGAGTCACAACTTCAAGATCAGCTTTAGGATTTCTAAAAAGGTGTTTATGGGAATCAAGAACACTATAAAAATGGTCTGGCTTCCTAGCAGCAGGTGGGTGGAGTCAAGCTGCATGGAAAAGACCATTATGACATCATCCACTACTTCTAGCACTGGAGGAATGGCTAAAGGTTTATGCTCAGGGAGCTTCAAAAATTCTCTGACCCTCTTCTTAAACTGAGGGTAGTCCTGAGCTTTCCAATGGAAATACTCCATCATTTTAAGGAGTCCTTCACCAAAGGTAAAGTCCTTTGACTGACAATCCATGTCCTTCGGCTCCTGCAGATGTGGAGGGCCAGACCTTAGGGACTGCAAAAGTATCTCCTGTCCTTCAATGATCATAAACCTGACTGGTCTAGCCAATAGCACAGCTGCGTTACCAGCCACCCTCGAATTCCTACTACACTTATGAAAGGGATCAAAAACAGAAGAACCATCAGACGCCAAAGCACAAGAACATTCCTGATGCTCTCTTTCCTTTTCTAAGAACTGTGCAAGGGATTACACCCTACATCAGATCATGCATTTGTTAATGTGAGCACAATTGGGATAGTTAGGGAAGTTGTGCTCTGGGTCTAAACAAAACAGACAAAAGGTATGAAAGTCCTGGACGTGGAATCTGTTTACAGTAGTCAAGACACTTATTTCTCCTAGCTATCATCTAACAGAGTGGACAAAAAATATACTAAAAGGTTCTCCAACAGGGTACTTAACTTTGCAATAAACTGTAGTCTTTGGGCCAATCAACTCAGTCTACAGATGTGGATGCTTTAAGCTCTGACGGCAAGAAAGAGCTGTAAGATGAAGTTAATCAATTACCCTTATATGCAGGGTGTTCACCAGCTAAGGTAGAGGGATTTGAATCTCTGCTATGCGGGCCAAGGGCTACCACAGCAAGAATAATTCATAATGTTATTGCTGGAACAGTGAAACACAATGAATATTTATGGGACTATTACAAGATTACAAGTATTTTAATACATTATATCATCTATAATCATTTTACATAACATTTATATACACACACAAACATATGTGTGTGTGTGTGTGTGTGTGTGTGTATATATATATATATATATATATATATATATATATATACATATATATATATATATATATACATATATATATATATATATATATGTGTGTGTATATATATATATATATATATATATATATATATATATATATATATATATATATATTTAAATATATATATATATATATATATATATATATATATATATATATATACATATATATATAACATTATATATATATACACACACACACACACACACACACACACACACACATGTATCAGTACTGCTACCTTTGTCTAACAGTATTTTGGTTGAGATTTGTTTAGTCAACTAAACAGATGGTTAACAGGTGTGCAAGACTGATAATCTTTGGGTAGGGGAATAATACTTTTCCCTTGGGACTGTGTGATCTCAGAGTTAAAACATGTAATTGGTGGGTGTGGGGGTGCACGGGAGCTTGCCTCCCTGCAAAAGATGATGTTTTCTTTGTGTTTTTCTTTAAAATTTTTTGCATGCATAGAAATTAATGCTTGGCGCATGTATAGTAGCATGTTCACATACATAATTGGCCAGAATCAATAAAGCCTACACTAAGTGTATACGATATGTATTCGAGAACATTCTGATCACGTTTGTGCTTTCTAGTCACTCAGAAAGATTAGTCTAAATGTACATGTAGTCTACACTTTGTGGTAACCTTTATGAATCCCTGTCAATTTAAAGCTGCAAGACTATCAGAAAAACGAAAATTAGGAGTAAGGAGGTGTGAGCTATGTCTGTGTTGCATGTTCACTCAGAATGGTGTACACAGTGTAGGCGTTATTGAATCCCAATGTCTGTTAGTTTGTGTTGACATTATGCATTTCAACAGAAATGCTATGTGACCTAGTTAATTGAATCCATATATGTGTATATATATAAATATATATATATATATATATATATATATATATATATATATATATAAAATACTGCAGGACATGCCTTTGCTTAGTAAGTATCCTTTCAGAGACTTGAATGAGGTGGGAGGAGGCATATTTATAAAGGAACTAATGACATATGCAAATGTTCATATATACCTAGATGAAGTGATCCCATATGAGTAGTTCCAGCAATAAACAGAAAAAAAAATTCAGTGGTCTAGCATGCATTTATGTAACATTTGCACTTGTTCAGAAAAAGGGTGAACACTTTTTCATGATTGTCTTGCAAGCTTACCACAGTGTACAACTAAAGTGTCAATACACTGTAGATTATTAGGGAAAACCTTTCACAGTGCAAAACATGTTGACACACTGCTCAGGAAAGACGTATATACTAAAATAGATAAAACTAGTAACAAAAAATTGAGTTAGCCAATGAGGTCACTAGTTTCCAAGACTCAAAACAAGAATTAAAGCCATACATGCGTTTAGCATGAGGGCACACAAACATGTAGGTAGCAATTTCAAATGTGAACTAGTTTTATATTGCTACCACTCCTGTGCCAACAGTCATATTTGTGTTTACTGTATTAGGTTACACTGTGCTACTCTCATAAACTCATTACCAAATGCTGATTTCTAAGATTTCTTGCCAAAATTTCCAACATCTCCATGCAGCACCCTCAGAGCATCATTTCTTAAAAAGGTAAAAAAAAGAGAAGGAATTATGTTCTGACAAAAGCCACAACAGATGTGGCTTCAATATTTCCAAACACCAGAATGTAGCATCTTTCCTTTTTCCAACGTACAGATGTCACAGGTTTAACATATATAAGTAGTGGGCCTGTAGAAATATGCAAGGGAAAAAGGCTCATTCAGAAACACTTGAAAGGTGTAGTTATGAATTTTGCAGTTCACTGTTTACTTGATTCAAGTGTCAGAACTTACTAGCAAGGTCTCACATTTCCTAAAGGGAGTCAGGTAAATATCAGCCATTATTGTACTGAATTTTTTCCATGACAGTTTTATTGAGTTTTATCACTGTTGTAACAAGTAACAAACACAAAAACATATTATGTATGTAATATACAAAAGTCTCAAATGGAATTGATAATTGTGAATTTACAACAGCATTCTACTTGTCAGTGCTTATTATCCCAAATAACATTTTAAATTAATACAGTTTGCCCTAATCATCTTTTTCAATTTTCACAAGAGACATGCAGGTAGATGTGTGTGTGAATGGGTGTGCCTTCTTTGAAGGCTGGGCGTCGGGCTGGCACCTCGGCACCGTAAAAATCCACTGCCAATCATTAGCGGACCAGAGTTCTGCTGTGGCGATCCCTAACTGGGAAAAGCCAAAAGACATTAGTTTTACATATACAATTTGCCTCAGAACTCAAAATTACTCTACACAAACTTCTCTGTTTTGTCTCTCGCCACCTGTCATCTGTGGTAATTCAAACCTCCATTTCATAATACCATCTAGCTGCAAACTGACAATTTTTAGCATAATTTTGCTCTGGGACAGTGCATGTGTTATTCACTCTAGTATCTCCCTTAAGCATACCTTCATTTAACTGTGTCTCCACTGCTCAGTCATCACATTCCTATACACTGCATTTCACTCCATATATTACATGCATTTTCTTCTTATTCATTATATTTCTTGTAAAACTCAGGTGCCACTACTCTTTTTTGCACACAATCTTTCATCAATCTTATTTCAAAACTTTAATAAGAAAATAATTATTATACTTTCTGCCAGACCCACATTCTCAATGAAGCAATAATCCCCAAGCTTGTTTATACTCCTGCTCAACCATTTACTTCTTCCTCCATCCCTGTGAACAACCTGACAGAGCAGAAGGAGCCTTTAGAGCTCTCAATACATACTTCTATACGTATATTTTTTCAGCAAAATTTTTGGGGTCAACAGTGCATTCTATGCACAATCAGAGTTTACTATACTGTGCAAGGCATTCATCTCACTGTGATTTAACAATCACATAAATTACTGAAAATTTGTTTCTAAGAATGTGTTGTCTGCATCCATAGTCTTAGGGAAGGGTACTAGGCATGGGTGCCCTCTGTACCCCCTGTTATTTGTGTTAGCTAAGTTTTTTCTTGACAGTTTCTTGCTCATACCTCACTTGGGGGACACTACCATGATTCCTGCCTCCGATTATGTTTTTACCTCCTGATTTGCTGATGACTGCGTGGTGTGGTTTTCTAACCTGCTGGTCAGTATGGATAATGTGAGGAGTAGTTTTGGGGAATTTGTTCTGGTCTCAGGGCTTCAAGTTAATCCTTAACTGTCACAGTTTTTTTCCTCTTGCCAATAGAGCATATGGTAAGTCATCTTCTAAAGCTAACATTCCTTGTCAGGTAGTTTTCCAGATGAAATACTTGGGCATATGGAATGCTCCAGACTGGTCTTAGATAATTAGATTAAATGCAAAACCGCTGCAGAAATTTTTGATCAGTAAATTCAAGACTTGGTCAGATCTACATCTTTTGTTTCTGAGTAGAATACAGATGTTAAAACCTTATTACTCCTTACAATTTTATTCCTAATTAGACATCTTCCACACTTCGCACTCTCGTCACATTTGAAAGGTTGCTAGTGTTTACTTATGAGAGTTGTATGGCAGGACTACTGACAAAATTAACCAAAATATGCTGTTCTCCTCCCGGAGTTTTGGGGGTTTGGGACTCCCTAACTTGCAGGCTTATGGCAAAGCTGTTACTGGATGTCATTATTCATGCTTGCCAATTTGTTTATAGTAGAGGCTCAAAATAAGAGAACCGTGGTATTAGTTAAGACAAGGACATTCCTCCTATAAGGTGTGAAACCTGTTTGGGTGTGAGGGGTTTGGAAAGATGGATTGAAAAGCTATTTCATTGTACATAAGAAAAATCATAAGAGGGACCACATTGTTCTGTGCACTTCTTGATTATGTCCAAATTTGGGTTTAGAAGTCAATGATAGTGCTCCTGGTTGACAAAACTAGAATGGTAGAGGGAATTGGTTTATTTTAGATGTGCAGGGTGAAAATGTTTAAGTCTTGTTGACAGGCTGTGGGCATTCCAGACAGAACAACCTATAACGGTGGCATATCTTTTCAGTTATAAGCCAGACTTTCCAGCATGCATATCTGTAAGTCAAAAGGGGCCCTTTGGTTGAATAATGCAAGTGGGCTCTTCAGGTTACAACAGCACAGCCTTCAGAAGAAGGTAAGACAACCTTTTAATATAATCACTTCAGTGTCTCAGGGGATGACACAGTGGATCAGGTATGGAAGAAATGGCAGCAGTTGTCTTTTTAGATCTTGGAAGCTTCCTCCACCACAGTGGAGCACCACCCTGTTGACCAGTTTTCCCAACCTGAGTTCTCAATGTCATAGGGCCTTATTAATAAATGGAAGCAATATTCTTCTATATTTTTGTTGACATACAATAATTTATAATGCGGTCATCTGTGTTTCAGATTGATAACAATTTAACCTTTTGGGTGTCTGGTTGATTGTATTCTTGGGGGTTATCTTAGTTCAAATTAACTGTCATTCTTGTGGATGGTTCCAGTTAATTTCATGGAATTGATATGATGACTTCTTAATAAACTTCTATTGTAGTTAAAAAAATAAATTATTCAAAACCATTTATCCACCTTTAAAGGTGCTATTATCGCTTCACATATATCACTGTCCAAATTATTTTTCATACTTGCAACACCAGTTGTTACAATGCTAATAATGGCCTTGGACCTCAAACAACAGATCATCAGCAGCCAACTTTTAAGATGAGTAAATCCAACATACCATCTCTCCCTAGCAGGAAATAATTTTGTTTTTAAAAATTTTTAATTCTCTCAATGTCTTTATTTATGTTATGTCTTTTGGCTTATCCCGGTTAGGGGTCGCCACAGCAAAACTCCGGTCCGCTAATGTTTGGTAGTGGATTTTTACATGCTGAGTTACCAACCCTGACGCACAACCTTCAATGAAGGCACGCTCATTCACGCATGCCTCCACACAGAAGACGCTTTAGCTGAGAATCGAACACGACAACATCTTGCTGTGAGGTGACAATGCTACCGCAGCACCACAAGGCAGTTTATTCATCTTCTACTTGCCCTCACCTAAAAAATAGGTATAGTAACATTTTCTCTACCAGGGCATTATTATTTGGGTATTATTTGAGTATCTAATGAAATTAATATACAAAGTACATTCTAGAATTTCCTTCTTTCTTCACATTTTTATAGACTCATATTAGATCACCTCTCAACAGCCTATAATTTAATGAAAATAATTTTTAATTTCCTTAATTTGTCCTCATAGCTATTGTTCTTCAAACCTTCTACTGGTTTTGGAATAATACCTCTGTACTTCCTCAAGTCTACGTAAATCCTTTCCTATATATATATATATATATATATATATATATATATATATTTTAGACCCATACTCCATGACTAGTCTGACAATACTTTTAAACATGAGAATCAAGACACCTTCTTCCTTGATGTAATTGTTCTCAATATTAATTTAATTGCTGCAAAACATCTTTTCAATATTCTTCATACCTGTCCATTAAATTTTAACTCCAGTTCAATTATTATTCCTAGAGTCTCATCTTCACCACAAACTTGAATAATGAAGTTGTTAAGGCTGCATAGGTATTGTGGGTTATCAATATCCAGATGTGTTTGCACTTTTTTCAATGAAAGTCACACCATTACTAATGGCCCAACTATGTATCTTATACAAGTAAGCCTGAATTAGTATTTGATCTTTCAGGCCAGTAACCAGGCATGCAACTTTGGCATCATCTACAATCCCTGCAGAACAAAACCTTGGTACTTTTTGGTAAAGATTACATGAAAACGTAGACTAAAAATGGTCCCAATACTGAAACTTGAAGTACCCATTTTCTACATTAATTTGTTTTGATTCTATTCCATCCACAGAAACAGTTTCTTTTATATCCTTTACAAAGATGTGCCTGGAGTGTTTCTCCCCGGGTCTCCTCTGAAAATTGGCTACATTCCAATTTAGATTTTACCAGTAAACAAATGTTAAATAAATAAATAAAATTAATAACCCAGGGAATAATATAATGGATAATGCCCACCTTTTTAAAAGCATTTATTATAACAAACTGTGGAAACAAGTCAAATGCCTTTACAAGGTTCAGGTAGAGAGGCATAATCACTGCAAAGCAAAGAGGACAGCTGCCCTGGGTGCAAAGTGTTAGTGGCTGTGACTGGCAGACAGAGATGGAGTGGTAACACACACAAAGCAATTGAGCACTTCAGCTGTTACCACAAATATGGTATTGGCACTCATTTCCGAATGCTAATACTATATATGTGGTCACAGCTGAAGAGTTCAAGTACTTCACGTTTGTGGTATTTTAACAGTAGGAAGCCAGTTGCTAGACTTGTAGCAAGCATTCTGCTACAGCTTCAGAGTTGAATAGTATTTTTTTTGTTCCTCTATTTTTTTCCTCTTCACCCAAGATAATCTAGCTAAGGCACTATTCAGGTATCCAGGTATATAATATCAATAACCAGATTTTTATCTAAACCTCTTATTACATCTGAGTAGAAATAAATAAGATTTGTTTTAGTTGATAATTTAAACCTCCTGCAGATTATATAATCTTTAATAATATCCTCTCAAAATGTTTTCCCTATATTGGCAAGGCTTATTAGTCTATACTATTCCACCTTTAAGGAATCACAGCCTTTATTAACTGGACTAAAACTTGAAATTTTCCATTGTAGTTGTACGAATCCAATTTCTAAGCATAGATGAAACAGGTATGTCAATATCTCATACATGACCTCATACATGCTATTTTTAAATTTTACCCACAATTAATCACTTTATTTTATCTGGGCCAGGTGATGTATCTTTCCTAATTGTCTTCAATATATCAGCGCAAATTGAAATTTTTGGACATTTACCACTTGTTTTAACACATGCATATGGCTATTTAATACATGAATCAGAGTGACAAACTTGTGAGTAGGTGTTTGCATGACACTCTGTTGTGGCCTTAGGAGATGACATGTTATTGGTGGTGTCATCTATACTTAAAATAAATTTTCATACTTCCTTTTACCACTTTGTGCTACATACCTAAAATAGCTTTGCTTTTTGACAGCAACATTGTTTGCCACCATAAGCTTTTTTTCTTTTCAAATTATAACTCTTGTTGTCTGTACACCATTTCTACATGTTATCATGTTAGTGACCGAAGGGGCCTATCTCATAATTTTTTCCAGCTTTTTTATTCTTTATTCTAACACATTTTTAACCTCCACTGTTAGCCATTGAGCCTACCAAGCTGCAACTCTTTCCCCTTTTTTATAAAATAGGAATATACTCTCCATTTAACTATAAAGAATGTCCTACAATATCCTTTATGTGCAAATCTTTCAATTCTTTTTTTCCAATCCCATTTTAAAAACTCCTAACTTACAGCAGTAGGGTCAGCTTTTAAATAATTCCTGTATATCACAATGGTGTTGCTTCCTAATTCAAACTCTGTGCCAGTTAAACAACTAATAATAGAATAGCAAAACAAACCCAACTACAGCAACCAAACGAAACTGTAAAACTGTAAAATTCCCCAAAGCAGGCAGAAGATGGCTCGATATGCAGCTAAATCCAAAAACTTGATGAACCAGCAAGTAATCGTACCAAAAAACTTTATTGCAGAGAATGAAAGTTAGCGCTTTCACATTACTATCATACCGCTTCTTCAGGCAAACATGAATGGGGACAGAATAACTTGTATACAAATGACATAATCTCAAACAGCTTAACAGCCAATAAAACAAACATTCATGCAGCCACATTCTCAGCTTAAAGGCATATGAAGTAAGTAATATTTACTGGCATAAAATTTGATAAAAAATAAAGATAAAAACTAAAGATAAAAACATTAACACGAATAAATAAAACATGAAAAATATTCATAAATATATAAACAAACAACAATAAATGCCCTACAGCCGTTTATTCCTTAATATAGGCTTAATGGGGACATGATCATTCAACCCCATAGCTAGGTGTGCTCCCAGCCTCAAGATCCACTCCAACTCGACCACCTTAGTACGAGTCACTATATCACCACCTTGCAGACCTGGGCTGATCACACATAATACCTGGAAGACAAAGTTGTGTTCAGGGCCAGTACACAAAACATTTTTCGCTAAGGCACTAAAATCATATTGCTTCTTCATGCAATACACATGGTCCCTAATTCTTTCTTTTAAACTCCTGTTGGTCTTGCCAACACAGAATTTATAACAGCACTAACAATGTGCTAAATAAACCACATTCCTGATGCAGCAATCAGCAGATGCCCTCAACTTCTACAAGCAGCTCGTGACAGGGTGCCTAAAGAACCTAGACTCATCTATAAACTGACAAAAATTGCATTTATGACATTTAGATGTACCCATCAAAACTTGGGATCCAGACATGACATGTCTAGGAAAACATAACTGTTGCCTTAAATTACTGTGGTTCTTATATACGAATCTAGGGCCATCTGCTACTATATCGAAACACATACTGTCAGTCTGTAAAATATGCCAGTTCCTGGTAACTATATCTTTCACCATATTTACACCATGGGAAAATTTCAAAACAATGGGAGGACAACAATACCTATGAGGTGATCTAATTGATTACCTATACAGAGCAGAAAAATATGGACATGCTCTACTATCATGCTCATTGGTTATTCTGGCACAAGCTTGATCAACTTCTACTTGGGTGTAACCCCTGATGGCAAACTCTTTCTTCAAATCTGACAAACTTCCTTCAAAGTCAGAAGTAGTACATGACAACCTTGAGACCCTGAAGGCTTGACCTCTCACAATGTTCCCAAATATATGTTGTGGATGCATACTCCGCCTATGGAGATATGACTATCTTTAACAGTCCTTCCTATGCATCCTGGTCAGCATTTTGCCATTCTCCAGCTGGATGTTCACATCCAAGAAATCAACAGTGACTTGGGAACAAGTGAGGGTAAATTTCAAAGAATTACTACTATTATTTAAAGAATGAAAAAATAAATGAAACTCTTGCTTGTTGCCTTTCCAACCAATAAACATGTCATCAACAAAACGTCTATATATGGCAATATGACCTCTATGTTGTCCCACTACATGATGGAATTCCCATTCCGATATCACCAAACTGGCGTAAGAATTAGCACAGCTGGTCCCCATAGCCATGCCAGATTGTTGCCAGTAACATTTATCCTGAAACATAAAGATATTGTGTTCAAGGACCAGCTCTAGAAGCATACACAGGAAGTCAATATGCTTCATGTCAAATTTATTACTCCTAGCCAAACCAGCCCTGACCATACTAATGCCTTCCTGGTTGGGAATGCACGTAAACAGGGATACAACATCTATCGTCACTAAAAATTGAATATCTGAAACATCCCCCTCACTGGTCACATTATATAGGTTCATAGGTTCATAGGTTCATACTAGGCTATCTGCCCAAGGGCATTTATAAGCCTAGCCCATAGTTATTTGGCTTTCGCCACCCCTTTAGTTTGAATAAAACTATGCCTATTATTTTGCTGTGCCTCTGTCAAGCAGTGACACTGAAGTAATCCCTGGGGTATATCTGCGATCCCCCATCCATTGGTCAAGATTCCTCTTGAACAAGGCCAGCGAGGTGCTCTGCCTCACATGTACCGGGATTTTGTTCCACAGCATAGGGAGTCTCTGGGTGATGAATCTGTCCCTCCAGCACGTTCTATTAATAACCGTGTCAAGGTTTAAGTCTCCTGCCCTTGTGGTTCTGAGGGATCTAGATTTTTGAGGTGAAGCATATTCATCAAATCAGGGTTTGACATGGCCTTATATGTCAGGCACAGGTCACCTCTGAGCAAGCGGTATGAGACTGAATAGAGCTGGAGTTCTTTCAGTCGGGCAGCATAAGACATATTTTTGAGACCCTTTATCCTTTTGGTGAGGAACTTTTGGGGCCTTTCCAGCTGCTGCAGGTGTCGGGTCAGATACATTCTGAATGGGGCATTGTACTCAATCATAGGTCTAATGAGTGATGAGTACAGGGGGATGATGACCTCCCTTGATCTAGATGTGAATCCCTTCATGATCAGGTGGGCAATGTAGAAGGTTTTCCTAACCACTTTAGCAACATGAGTGTCAAACGAAAGGCTACTGTCAACCTGGGTCCCCATATCCCTGATGACTTCTTCTGTGCTCAGTGGATTGCCACCTACATGGTAGCTAGGGATAACCTTGTTTTTCCCGAAGGGTATGACTATGCATTTCTTGGCATTTAACTTTAGGCCATGGCTCTGGCACCAGTTATCCGTTTCTGTGAGGCCCTTCTGAAGGATATCTGTGTCAGATGTGTTTTCGACTATGGCACCCAGTTTGCAGTCATCTGCAAACTTTGTCAGCCATAACCCTCCTGTGTTTGCTTGTACTTCAGAAAAGTAGATGCCGAACAAGAGTGGACCCAGGACTGAGCCCTGTGGGACACCACTTGTGACAGGCTTTGAGTCTGACATGGCTCCAGCAACTCTGACCCTGTGGGTTCTGTCACTTAGCCAGTTTGCAACCCATCTTGTGATGTATGGGTTTACATTCAAGCTGATGAGTTTTTCGATGATACCTGAGTGGGGTATTGTGTCGAAGGCCTTTGCCAGGTCAAGGTAGGCTGTATGGACTGCCTTTCCCTCATCAATGGCCTTGGTGACTGTCTCGAAAAAGTCAACCAAGTTTAAAAGGCATGATCTGCCTTTGACAAAGCCAAACTGGGTTGGATCCAAAGTCTGCAAGTTCCCTATGTCTTTATTTATGAGTTCCATTATGATCCTCTCCATGGCTTTGCAGATAAGGCTTGTCAAGCTAATGGGACGGTAATTTCCAGGGTCGGTGGAGGCACCGCCCTTGTGAAGTGGGACCACAGTCGCCATGCGCCACTCCTTGGGTACGTATCCTGAGGTGAGGCTAAGATTAAACAGCTGTCTTAACTGCGGGTTTAATTCCACATTGAGTTCATGGAGCACACAGCCGGGGACACCATCCGGTCCCATGGATGCTGTGTTTTTGCTTTGGAGAGAGCAGTTCTCACCTGGGCGTTGGAGATGTTTGGGGGCTACAATCCTCTGGTATAGATATCTCTCCTTTTGGGGGAGGGAGAAGTTTGCACTGAACCTGTCAGCCAGTATGTTGGCAATGTGTGTAGGTTCAGTAATCTTCACATCATTTTGAACTAATTCTGAGCATATCTGGGAGTTTCCTCCTAGGTTTCTAACATAGCTAAAGAAGGCCTTATGATTGTCTTTTGAGTCCTTGGCGATTTTTCTCTCAAAATTTGCCTTGGATGATTTTATGAGAGCTCTTAGTTTTTTACTTAGAATGATCAAAGGTGTCTTATCTTTCAAGGATTTTGCTCTATCTTGTAGTAGCTTCCTCCTTTTGTTGTAGAGCTTGTTTATGGCTGGGGTCCACCAGACTGGACGCTTGCCTTTGGTACAAACAGTCTTAGTTTTGTTTGGGATTGCCTGATCCATGCAGTCCTGTAGGTGCTGGTAGAAGGCATTTGTAAGTGATTCAGCGGTTTGAGTAATGTTTACCACTGGCTCAGGGGCCTTAAAGGAGACCACACTAGTTTTTAGAAGTGTGAAGTCGGCTTTTGAGAAGTTTTTCACTGTGGTCTTTTTATTTCAGGTGGGGCGGGATGAGGACCTCCAGCGAGATTAGTTTATGATCTGATCTCACCAGTGAGGGGTATACTTCGGTGTTGAACATTTTGATCCCATGTTCGTGATGATGAGATCAAGTATGTTTTCTCCTCTTGTGGGGATGGTGACTAGTTGTTCCATGGCATTTGAGTTTATGAACTCCAGGAACCTTTGGGCTAGAGTGTTTGGGCTTGAGTAGTGTTCCCAGTCTATATTAGGGTAGTTGAAGTCACCTAGTATGATGGTGTTTGGAAATACATTTATCCCCTCCATTGTTTTCAGGAAGGCCATGTGAGGTTCCTGAGTTTGAGAGGGTGGCCTGTAACATGCTACAAATTGCAGAGCAGTCTTGCCTATGGTTAATTGCACCTGGATGGTCTCCGATGCATCGTGCATTGCCACCAACCTTGAGGTGTGGGTGTCCTTTATGAATATGGACACCCCCCTCCTTCCTTGGTGTTGTCCGGATTTTGGGGCCGGAACGCATGATATGAGGTGAAACCTGCTAGTGCTGAGGTGCTCTCAGGAGCCTTGAACCAGGTTTCTGTCACAGCACAGACATCGATGTTCTCCATACTGAGAAGGGCCTCGAGTGCGTGCATCTTGAGATTGAGACTTCTGGCATTGAGCAGCATTACCTTTAGTTTTTTTAGTTTTTTGTGTTCTAGGGTGGTAGGTTTAGAATTTGAGCCTTGCCTAAAAAAGGCACTATGGGGGTGGCAAGAGCCTTTGCCAATATCCGGAAGCCTAGGGGTGACAGGTGCAAGCCGTCCCTTGCGAAGCAGCGTGGCTTGTCCAGCATGTCATCCCAGGCAGACAGACATTGGATCCCCTTTGAATGACACCAGAATTTAAGCCAATTATTAAAGCTGATCATCTTATCACTGTATTGTGGCATCATTCTAGGTGAAGGTAGGATACTGCTCAAGGTCAGGGTCATACCTGCCTGGGCTACATAATCAGAGGGCTCCTCGATGTCTCTTTTCATGTAGTCCAAGGAGGTATGTCTCAGGTCGTTGACACCAGCGTGGACAATGACTGAGTCGTACTTGCACCTGCTGTTGAGAGACCTGAGTGCTTGTGTTATGTGGCGGATTCTAGCGCCCGACAGGCAGCTTACTGTGACCTTCTCCTTACTCAGTCTGGTGAGCGGGACGTCAGTGTGTCTGACTATGGAGTCACCTATGACAAGTATGTTTGGTGTTGTATTTGGCCTTAAGGGCAGTGACTGCTTTGCACACTGATTTTGTTGTTTATGTGTTGTTTGTGTGGTGTATTGAGTTTGCAGTTGCTTGGGTGTCTGCTTTGGAGGCCTCTGCTGTTTAGGTAAATTTTTACTCAGAGCCTCCGAGTATGTCTTAGTGTGTTTATGTGTTTGATTCAGTGGTGTGGTTGAGTTATGTGAGACTGGTATTGTGGTGTGTGTAGTTGCCTTCTCCTCTTGCCTGGTCTTGCCAGTCCTGAGTTGAGAGAGCTCAGCCTCCAGTCTGGCTAAATAGCTGCATCTCTCACAAGTGTTAGTGTTACGTGGGAGGAGGAGAGGGTTGTCCGTGTACATGAGGCAATTGTAACATTGTCTCAGAATTCCCAGATTCACCAACTGGGCAGGAGAGGACGCCAGCATCTGACCCTTCGACATGCTAGAAAGAATTATGAGTTGGTATGAGACAGAAAAGTAGTGGGCTTAGCAGGGAAGTGGGCACTTCTGGGGTTTTGCTAGTGAGAGATTTGTATAATATAGGAGTGCTTGACCTGCAAAGAGAATGCTTATAAGACAAGGGATATGCTTATAAGACAAGTGCTGAGCTTTTTGAGAAGAAAAAGCTATTTGGAACAAGTGCTGCACTTTTTAGTGTAGGTGTAAACTGTTTAGGTTCCTAACAGAGCAGTTCTAAGGGAAAAATTGAAGAACATACTTTCTGGAGCCAGAAAGAGTTTAACCTTGTTTAACCGGCGCTGCCCGATGCTGCTCTAGTGGCAACTCCGCGCTAAAGCACGTTAAAGCGTGCTTGATAGCAGGGGCTGGAAAGAAGCAGGAATAGACCCAAAAGGGAAAATAAAACTACAGTTTCAAGTCAGTAACCACCTCTACGGGGGGCAGGGAAGCTGCTCAATGTTAGTCACTGCCACTGATCAACAGAGAGACCCTCCTCCAGCCCAAGCAAAAATTGCCTCACATAAACTTTCAAACAGTTCAGGAACAGCAAGCCTGTAACTGAACTTTTTTAACTCTCAGAAAAGTGGGAAAAAAGCAAGATTTTTTTTTTTGTTTTTGTTTTTTACAGAGATAGCAGAGGTTCACAAGTAATATCAAGTTATAACAGTGCAGTAAATGACCCCACACAAGAGTGCTAGGTCAAGGACAGAAAATATGCAAGTTTTAAGAAAAAAATGATTTAAAATTAAGTGCAAACAGGAAATTCAGCAAACAGCTTTTGGTTGTGCTCTAAATACAGCTACTAATACAGAAATCAAGTTTAACAAGCCAGAAAATGCTCAAGCTAGGCAGCTATGCAGAAAAACTTAGCAAATAAACAGAGAAAAATACTTAAAATCTCAAAAGTGGCTCCCTTCTTCTCTCAGCGTTTTTTCCTCTTGGAGGGTGCTTCACCAACAGCCAACAATCCTGAAATCTCTCAAGAGGTTTTCAGTATCTTTCAATACAACTTCACTCATGTCAAGAGCTATTCGAAGTTGTTTGTCCAAATAAATGGACATAGCCTGAGTCAACCAACCACTCCCAGCTACAGTCGGTCTAAACTGTGGGAGTGTATGGTGTTTGTGGATCTTGGGTAAGCCATGAATCCGAGGAATAACAGGAAATTCACTAATAAAGTAATCAAATAGTTCCTTGGCAAGTAGACCTAGATTAAAGCATTCAAGTAAACAATTATCTATTCTGTTCTTCATCACACTCACAATATCAGCTTCCACACTAATATATGTATTAGTATTAGACAACATCTAATTCATCATATCATAATAATATCCAGAATCTAAAATCACTACACAGCCGCCTTTGTCTGCCGGGCAGATAGCTATATTTTCATTCTTAATCAAATCATTCAAGGCTTGTTGTTCAAATCTAGTCAGATTATTACAACTTGTCATCTGTATTCTATTAATGACTTGATATACTTCTTTCTCACAAACTGTGAGGAAGGCGTTAAGTGCAGGTGTAAAAGCTGGTGTAAAAACACTGGGTTTCCTAAAAACCTTAAATTCAGGATCCTGCCTCTCAGAAATATTAAGTCCATCATCAAAAAACATACGTAAAGACAGATTACATGCAAACAACCATAAATTAATCATACAGTCAACAAAATCCACTTTAGCTGCGGGTATAAATGATAACCCTTTTGACAATACTGACAATTCATGCTGTGTTAAAACATGTCTGGAAATATTCCAAACTAAGTTGTGGCTCCCATCCCCCACATCTTTTTCAAGGAACGGTGCTGTTTGAGATGATGTCATTTGTATATAAATTATTCTGTCCCCATTCATGTTTGTCTGAAGAAGCGGTATGGTATTACCGTGAAAGCGCTAACTTTCTTTCTCTGCAATAAAGTTTTTCGGTACGATTACTTGCTGTTCATCAAGTTTTTGGATTTAGCTGCATATTGAGCTGTCTTCTGCCTGCTTTGCGGAATTTTACAGTTTTATAATAATAGAATAGTGTGAACTTCCTACCTGTGCACTGATCTCCATTATCAGCTATCTCTAATCTTTCTGAAGTCAAAACCACATTTAAACTTTTGTTTGTTCATAAAGGAAAGTCCACTTTCTGAGTTAGTGCCATGGATAATAACGCTGATAATATGATATAATCTGACATTTTCTTTCCCATCATTTGACCAGTTTATACTAGATGAATGCTAGCCTTCTGCCAGAATAATATTACAACCTTTTATACATTTCTCTGGCTTACTGAAAAAGCTCTTCACTTTCTCAATTGTTTGTGTGAAGGGTCTGTAAAAACCTATTATAATTAAGCTTTTAGCTTTTTTCAATAATATTTTGAAAAACAATAATCTTCCAAAATGCAATACTTCTTAATTTTTACTTGCCTTCAGACCCAGCTTGCAAAATTTCCTCATAGCCAATCTTCGTATATAGTTTTCAGATATTTTTAGCACGATTCCACCATAGTTCTCATGCTACTAATATGGGTAATCTTTTCCTTAACACAAATAAATGGCTCATTTCCTCATATATTTGTAACATAAATCTTAGGATTAATTAGAATGCCCCATAAATTGTACAATTCAAGCAGCTAATTATCTTTCAAAGTCTAACATCTACTGTTATTAATATATAATAACAGGATTTACCACCCAGCTAAAATAACTGTTGTCCATCTTTTGTTTACATTTTTCATATTTACTCAGCAGGATTCCAACTAACATCATGCATTATTTATACATGAACATGAAGGATGAGTTATATTTTAAAATACTACATAAACACTACAGTAGAAAGATATCAACCATTAATATCCTCAAGCAGAATATTTTAAGCACTGCTATTCATAGATTTGCCCGCTTATCTAACTCATGAAACAGCAGATTCCCTCCCTATGTAAGACACACACACACACACACACACACACACACACACACACACACACACACACACACACACACACACACACACACACACACACACACATATGTGTCCTGAAATATCATATGCTTTAAAAAGCGAATGTAAAAAAGAGTGATCATTTTAGTGTGAATCTAAAATTATAAAAAACAAACAGAAATATTTTTTGCAGGAGGCAAGCCTCCCTGGGCTCCGTATACCCCTTGCTAATTATATATATCAACTTCAGGATCACACAATAGCAGGTAAGTGCAAATTCCCAGACCCTAGTGTAACACACTCTCAAAAGGAAATCAGCCAGCAGGCTGAAAAACAAGCAAAAAAGAATGTTCACTCTTGAATATTTGCTCTTATAAAGACTGCAACTATATGTGTGTGTGAGCCCTCTGCACCATCTTAATAATGGATGGGTGCTAACCCCAACCTTAATGCTGCCCCTTCCCCCAACCCTAACACTACACTTTACCTTAATAAAGACTTTCCCATAATACCGTTAATACACAAGACAAACTTGCGCACACAAACATATACACACACTAAAAACACTACATCTATCCCTTTGCCTAACCCTGACACTAAAATATACACACTCACATACAAACATACACCTAACCTTCACCTATCCCGGCCAATAGCCCTAACTCAAAAATGCATGCACAAACACTCTCACCCCCTCCATCTCCACTTACTTGTCTCAACAAAACATATCACAGACATTTGCACCCCTCGAGTATCCATACTTTCGACATTACATAACACCCCCCCCCCCGTGCTTGTCGATAAAACTTACATTTGACAGAAAGCAGGGGAACCATACACACACACACACACACACATATATATATATATATATATATATATACACACACACACACACACACACACACACACACACACACACACCATTCACAGCTCTTTTCTAAAACAACACCCGGGAATGTTCATTTAATGTATTTTATCCTTTTATCCTACTGGCTTGAACTTTAAACCTACCTCACTAACTACAACACATAAATAACCATTTATGCTAATCACCAAATTAGGAAACTATTTAAAGTGAAAATCAGTATAACTTTCCATTTAATATATAATAATAAAGTAAAACTACACTATTAGTTAACTAAATAGTCTTTATGATTTCCATAGTAACTTTTGGATTAAAACTTTAATGGTCACTGAAACCAGACAGTAAATGAAAGACGGGTCAGTTTTCCTTCTTCTGGTAGTGCAGGGATGGCTCCAGCAATGCATTATGGCATTGGTTCACAGTTAATAAATATTACCCTGATAGGGTACTATAAAAATTGATGAAAATGCCACTGCACTGACATACGCAAAGAAGCTACATGGAGAAATTATCTCCACAGACACATCAGTGTTTTTTTTTTTTGTGGGCACATCTGTGTTGTCAGTATCACCCTGCTCTTGGATTAGTACAATAATTCAGAGGCTACTAAAAATGACACTATTTGACACATCACTGCAAATTAATGTCAGCACAGAGGTATGTCAATCATTGTTTTAAATTCTGAACACTGGATAATGAAGAGTGGTGCTTACTTGTTTCTGTTGGTGCAGTGCGCATACACACGGAGTGTTTTCTTAGCTTTTTCCTTTTCCATTCCAGAAATGTTAACGGTCAAGACGGTAGTACCAACCAATTTTTTGTAAAGGTAAGACAGCCAGTAGTCCTGTAGAAAAGAACATTTTTACAATAATTCTACAATATCAAAGTGTGCTTGCGTTCAGTTTACAAAGGAACAGTTTGCTACATAACAAAAGACAGTTTTGCTGTAACTAGATGAAGTAGAATACACATTCTAGTGAACAGCTACGGTCATAGGAAATAGAATGAGAGTAATAAAACATTACAGAAGTGCTATATGAACATAACTACTTTTTTAATGTATACCAACTCATGCTGAAGAATAAAAAATGCCACAGATCAAGTATGTTTAGTTCCTGAAAGTGCACTGTAGCCTTCTGAATGCACAACATGGGGCATTTTATGCTTTAAAATGGAGTTTTTTTAAAACTTTATTCAGACAAAACTTTAGAATAATTTGCAATCACTTAGTTTTCCTATATGCCGCAGAAGAATACACTGCTGTTCTGGTAGTAAACAATGGTCAGGCTCTTCTGGCAGTACTGACTTTTGATTTGTTTTCAACCTGATGCAGATGAACTGTTTTCACTCCTGCTTACAGTATGTTTGTTAACAATGATCTGACAACATTACTGCTGTGCAGTGATTAACCTGTACTGTCATTACTAATGTTTCTTTTATATCACTGACATCAGTGATTCAGGAACACATTTATTTGCTGAAACTCAGTAAAATGATGCACATTTTATATTTAATTATCCCAAAAAACTAAAAACATGGCTCATTAGTATACCATCAACTTCAAACCAGTACAAAGCTACTATAAAATATTATACGATAATTCACCTGGTGCTCATATCAGCATCATGTCTGGCATACTGGTTTGACTTTTTGTTCATTGACTTAAAAGAGAATGAACCACTCCAAGGGATATACTCATTCTTTAAGTGGGCTACAAAATATATCAGCTAGAGTTTGGCAGAATCAGTAGTAATGATGAAGAAAAAAGCTGCCTATGACGATACCCAATCCACACATTCCAACTTTCCTTAAACTGGGACATGCTGATAAACAATGTCCTGTACCACAGTACTGATAATAATTGTAATAATAATAATTATATAACCAAACCCACAACTACAGTTTATTTGTAAATGTATGCCCTTCCCATTTGCCCTCTGCCTGGTCAACCCAGAATTCCTACAATAAAGGGCACTGGAGTGCCCAGTGCCCTCACTGTCAAAACTTTTCCCATTTTAAGATACTGGTGGGTGCCCATTATACCACTGTCTACCACAACAAAAAATATATATTTTTTCAATTTTGCCCACAATAACGACATCCTACCATTTTCTCCTCCAAGTGAGATGGAGGGTACAGGTCTCAATTTCCCAGTGTCATTTTGATCATACTGAACATTTCAGTTTGCCGACTCTACAACTATTAGTCCTGAAATAAAGAATGTACTTGTACATAAGTGTTGTAAATGTATTACAACTGTAGCTTCCAGTGCCCCCTCCAGCCCAGCTTTACATATACATACTTGCACTAGGGGATGCTCGGTCCCTAGTGTCTGTAGTCTCACTAAGGACTCTAGCAGATACCCAATTCATCAATAATAGTGAACTATAAACACAGTACTTTTTTGTTTTATTTTTTCATGGCAATGAAGAAAAACATTTACCATTCTCTCTCATGCAGCCAAATTTCCCAGTGTACTCATCACCCAACTCCTGATTCCCAGCAAACAGAACTTCAGGATTGTCACATTTCTTGAGTCCTGAGTAGGAGATATATCTTCACTCGTTAACAGTTGATTAAGTATTCAATGGGTTATCTTCCCTTAGAGATCATCACCTTTTATAAAAAAAAAAAAAAAAAAAAAAAAATCACCATGTGTATGGTATGGTTACATTTAATTGAAAGTGGATGAAACCAATGTTTGGCATCGAGTTCCCTAAATGATCCATTGCCTAGGCAGCTTAAGAAACAAATCAAAGCAGTCTAAGTCCAAATGACTCTCTATGGAAGCCATAGTATTAGGGATGAGTCTATACTGCTCTAGATGGAACTTCACTTTGAATTTCCATGATTCTGGATAGGGGTGATAGAAGAGAGGCTGGTCTGTAAGATATCATCAGAAGTTTGTGGTCTTGCTGTGCAAGTGGAACCACTGTCAACTCTTTCTACAGCTCTGAATTTGAGTTCAATGATGTATTTGTGATATGCCCAAGTAGCATGGTGAAGAAACTGCCACAAGTCCTAATAAAACTGGCATATAATCTGTCAGTGTCTACATAACAATGGAGAGAATTTCCTTTAGTCAGTGGTTACTTCTGAAAGTGACACCGAGTGAAAAAGGAAACTTGTCATAAAGCCAAAAAAAATTACCAGTTGTGTAGTTTGGTGGTTGTGGTGAGGAGGGGAGAATGTGAACACTGACAAATAATTTAGCAAAGTAGCTGCCCTACTGGGCTGGAAATATAACAGTTGTTACATGCCAGGGACAGAGGAAGCAAGAGAAAGAGTGCATGAATAGATATGGTTTATCAGTGCCCAGGACAATGGTGTGACAGATACTTGTGAGAATGTCATTTTGGATAAATAAAAAAAAACAGTCAAAATGGCATTTAGACAGTATTTAAACCAATTTTTGGTTGCAAAGTGCCATACACTTCTCAAGCAGGTATAATCATCCTCTGCACGCTCTCCTAAAAAATATCAGTACACACACACACACACACACACACACACACACACACACACACACACACACACACACACACACGTGTATATATGGGTGTACTTCATAACACTGAAATTTCATAACGTTGAATTTCATAACATTGAGACCATAATATCAAAAACCCAAAACACTGAAAACTCAGAACATTGAAAGTGTGCTTCATAACATTGAAAACTATACTGCACAAGTAAATAAGATCCCCTCCACCTACAACAACACCAAACTAACAAACACACTTTCTACTATGTTTCTGCAGGGGTGCAAGCCTCCCTGCACACCCCCTTAAATTAAATATACTAACTCCAAGATCACACTACAGTGGGAAAAAGTTAATTTCCTAACATCACTGTATCACAATCACTATGCAATGAGGTTAGGAAATTAACTTTTTTGCACTATAGTGCAATCTTGTAGTTGGTATATTTAATTTACGGAGAGGTGGGGGGGCACAGTCCCCCACATGGGGGTGCAGGGGGGCTTGCACCCCTGCAGAAACATAGTAGAAAATTTGTTAGTTTGGTGGTGGTGTAGGTGGAGGGGATCTTATTTACTTGTACAATGTAGTTTTTAATGTTATGAAGCACACTTTCAATGTTTTGGGTTTTCAGTGTTTTGGGATTTAGATATTTTGGTCTCAGTGTTATGAAATTCAATGTTATGAAATTTCAGTCTTGTGAAGTAGACCCATAAACATATATATTTATAAAGTATGTGTGTGTAAGTGCCCATACATATAATTCTGAGATCACTAAACCTTGGGGGTGGTAATCTTCACCTGGTGACAACCACATTAAATCAATGCTAAATGAACCCATTGCAGATTATCGCACAGCTGTTCTTCAAATTGCTGTGTTGCTCTTGTTAGAAGACTGATTTGCCTACATTTTTGGTGCTGCAGCAATGTGACCAGCCTTTGATTAAGAAAGTTTACTTTAGCTCTCTTAGTTTGCTCTCTTGTCCTCATTCTGGATAGTCAAACAAAGCTTATCTTAAATAAAAGTTACTGGTAAATGCATTCCACACTCACATTTGCTGTTTATCCACCTTCACTGTCCTATGCGTTATGTCCCTGCACTGTAACTAGGGTGTATACTTGCCCTGGTGATCCCCAGTTCTTCCTACCCATTAGAACATGGTAGAATCTACAAAATACACAAAACTAGCAAGATTATAAACGTATAAACTTGAAACTGACTTGGAAGAGGGCCTACTGTTATGACAGCAGCAGCTGGAGAGTACCATGCAAGGGTAGCAGACAGGAGAAATAGGGCTCCCACTGCAGAAGGCGCTCAAAGATATAACAGATATGGTGAGTACTAATATAGCTATCATATCTTATTCTAGCAGCCTTCTGCCACTGGTAATATTGTAAGCACTGTGTCAAAAAGAACCTCAATGGAGACAGATAAAGGCTGAAAGGCAGGAGGAAAACTGAGCAAAAAGTTAAAAAGAAAGGGCTTCTCAATGTATGACCTACTCCTGAACTGGAGGTCTGAATTATAGTGCTTGTTAATAGTATGTAGTAACAACCAGGTGGACATAGTTCAGGTGTCTGCAGTGGGTCCTTTCTTGTAACAATCACTGAAGCCAATTAGCCTTCTGGTGCCAAAATACAGTGCAGCCATCAATTAATTTGAATGGTGTCTCACAGGTAACAGAGTCTTCCAATACCTGCAGCACTGGTATTTCCATCTTTGGTTCCATTGTGCTGGTTTTCTGTGGTTATCTAACTGCAGAGACCTCCCAAACCAGAGTTAACAAAAAAAAATGCTGATCCATCTTTTAGTACTTTCAGTACCCATGAACCAAAAATGACAGAAATATAACTGATAATGAACACATTGGGTATGAAAGAATTTTTTATCCAGTTTTCAGTTTCTAGGAAGAAGTCAGAAGTTATATAGATTGGCTGAGTCCAGGTACCAACTCAGGAAAGATATTGATATCCATGTAGAGGCAAGATGTGTCCTTGTGAAGAATTAGTACACTCTTTACATGCAACAACCTAGAGTTTGGGACTCTATCAAGCCAAGTGAGAGGCTACCAGGATGAGTGTACTGCACAAAGGAAACTGTCTGGGTCCTAAGACTCTGAAGGAGAGTGCAAATTAACTAGCATTCCTCAGCATCACTACCACTGGATCCAATGGCATAACAGGACGCATCTTTATGACTCAATCACCTTGTGATTGAATAGTGGCCTAGGAACTGCAGCAGCCAGCTGGGGAGATAAAAAACGTAATGTCTGCTGATCCTTTCCTAGGGGATGTTGAGATGCATACCTTAGGGGTTCATCACCCATTAATGAATCTCAACTGGAGGCTAAGGGCCTAAAATGAGCTCTCTGCTTTGGTTGGGGGAGTAGCACAGTTTGCAGGGTTCAACTATCTGAGTGACGTCCCCATATCACGCTCACGGAATGCCCACCCCTGAAGTACATTCTATGGTATGCACAGGAAGATTACGGCCTACAACAAAATTCCTCCAGTGGCTGGGTCACAACAGGTTTCTGACACAATGGGGAATGAGCAGGCAGGAATATAGCTGTGATCTGCCAAGTCGTTGACAGGGTGCAAAAAATTAACTAAAATGCCTATCCAGCACTACTTTGCTGGTTGAAACTGACATAGGAACATAGGAAGCTACCAGGCTATTGGCCCTGAGGCCCTTACAAGCCTAGCCAAGAATTTAGCCCATGATCTGACAAGTCATCACCTGATGTCCCTGTCCACTTGCGGATATGCAGCAGTCTCATCCAAGGCGGGGTATGAGACTGCTTTGTATGCCAGACAGAGGTCACCTCTGAAGAGTCTGTATCAGACTAAGCAGAGGGACTGGGCTTTTAGCCTATCTGTGTAGGGTAGACGTTTGAGGCCCTGGATACTCCGGGTAAGGAACCACTGTGTTCTCTCCAGCTGCTGCATGTGCTTTTCAAGATTCATGCGGAAAGAAGCATTTTACTCAATAATTGGCCTTATAAGGGAAGAATATAGGGCACAAGGCACTTTAAGAAATAGGCATTAATATTCATGGGATGTGCAGTGTGATTTGTCAATTTGATTTTAAAGTAGGGATTTTACTGGATCTAGGATTAAATTTTTAGCTTGGGTAAACTATTTAAACTGATGGGAATTAATGTAGTTTGTCTGATGAAGTCCTTTGTGTAGGATGAAAACGCGTGTGATGTATATTGTGAATAAAAGCATTAATTCAACACTTGGTTATTCTGTGGAGCATCTGGTCTTGTAATACATTGAAAGGAGTTTAGTCCGTGGTCCTTGGCATTCTTATTTGGATTACTGGTTTCGAGAACTGCCACTTGTTTCAGTTTTTTTGTTTGTGGTAAGAATATAGGGATGTTACGACCTCCTTGTCCCTGGATGATATACCCTTACTAATGAGGTGGGCCATGTACAAAGCTTTCTGTACAATGGAGGCAACATGATGGTCAAAAGTCAGTCTGCTATCAGCCTGGGTGCCCAAGTCCCTCACAAATGATCGCGTGCTTAGGACCTTGTTATTAATGTGAATTTGTGGGGATGTCACTCTCCCCAAAAGGGACGATGATGATGATGCATTTTTTGACATTCAGTTTGAGGCCATGTTTCTAGTACCAGTCATTTGTTTGACTAAGACCCTCTTGAAGGATGTCCACATCACTAAGGGAATTGATGGCAGCACCCAGCTAGCAATCATCTGCAAACTTGATCAGCCATAGCCCAGTGGTTTTGGCCTGCACCTCAGAAAAGTATATCCTAAACAAAAGAGGCCCCAAGACCGATCCCTGGGATGCACCACTTGTTACAAGTCTACTGCTTGAGGTGGCTTCCCCTGTTTTGACTAGGTGGGTTTTATCATTGACCCAGTTTGCTACCCATCTGATAACATACAGATTGATGCCTAGTTGAGAGACTATCTATTATACCTGAGTGGGGAATAGTATTGAAGGCTTTGGCCAGGTTAAGGTAGGTGGTGTGCACCATCTTCCCCTCCTTCATGGCTTTGGTGACTGTCTCAAAGAAGTCAACCAAATTTAACAAGCATGACCTCCCCTTGATGAAACCAAACTGTGTTTGGAAGTTCTAGAGGAGATACATTTGTAAATAAGTGAAATGTAAAGCTGATAAAGAAAGGATTACAGGATGAATATTCAGCACAACATTAGGGACAAAGGAAAAGGGGAGCACTTATACTAACTGCTAGAAGAGCTCCAACAGTGATGGAAGAGGAAAAAAAGATAGTAATGGTAGATTTGTGGTGGTAAGGGGATACTGGGCGGTGCAGTGGTGCAGCAGTTAATGTTGTCACCTCACAGCAAGAGGTTCTCCGGTTCGATTCTCAGCTGGGGTGCCTTCTGTGTGGAGTCTGCATGTTTTCCCTGCATTCACGTGCGCTTCCCCTGGGTATTCTACTTTCCTCCCACATTCTAAAGACATGCATATGGAGTGTTTCTCCCTGGGCCTCCACTGAAAATAGGCTCTGTGGAACCTAGTCGGACTTTCCTGGTCAACAAATGTTATGTAAATAAATAAAATAAATAAATATTGTCAAGGAAGGACAATTACACTGGCACATATTTATATTCCACCTAAAACTGCTATAATGGTGCTAAATAAATTTTGTGAGAAATAAGCAGCTTTCAAGCAGGGAGTATTACTTATAGGTGGGGACTGTAACTTGATTTGCAACAGTGATGATGTATCTGGGGGGAACCTAGAAGGGAAAATATAACAAAAGAGGTAGACTTCTGAAGATATTTATGAAAATATTTGGTACAGAAAATGTGAATTCAGTAGTAGAAACTCGGAGAGAAATTACATATTATTCCCCAAGGTACAGTAACTGGGCTAGACTACACAGAAATAATATTTCACAGGAACATGTGCATGTAATTGAAAGCTTTGACACAAATCCAATAACTATTTCAGATCATATGTCAATAACAACCAAGATAAAAATGCAAGGTAATGAAAAAAAAAATGACACGTGCGCTTCCCCACCTACCTGTTAAAAAGAGAGGAATTTAAGGAATGGGTTGTGGAAATTATTAGAGAAATATTAAGGAAGATAGAAATTTCTTCTGAAGTTACAGCTGAGAGTGGGATAAAATGAAAGTGGAGTTTAAAAAAGGGTATAAATAAAAGAAAAAGCGAGATGTTTAAGAAGTATCAAGAAATATTTAGAAGGGCTGATAAAGGTTAAAGTATTGCAGAATATGGGAATCTCACAAAACAAGAACAGGTGCAACTGCTAAAGAGAAATAAGTGAAAATCTGGATACTATGCATAAGTTTAGAAAGTTTGCATTTAAGCAACTGTTTTTTGATAATTCCAGCACACAAAACTCTTGGCACAATGACTTAGGCAACAGAAAATAGAAATGGTTGTTGCCAGAACCAACCAGTGGAGAAGTTGTAGATGCTAATTAATAAAGAGTTGAAGGATTTTATCTGGGAGGGGAACAGGACAAGAGTCAAGTGTGATAAGCTGATCCTTCCAATAGAACAAGGAGGTTTAGTATTACCTGATTTGAATGGATATTTTACAGCTACACAGTTAAGGCTCATATATATAACTCAAGCAGAAAGCTACAATTCAAAGTGGAAAAAGATCATGCTGAAATATGGGGATTTAATAAATAAGGAAATAGTGGGATTTTAGATGTAGATCCTTAAGGAGAACTACAACAGTCATGCAGAATATTATATTCATAAAGTAGCAGATAGTATACAAAGAACTAAGCCAACATGAAAATGGCAAAAGGGTGCAAATATGGATGTCTGCAATTAGGGGTACAGATAATAGGCAAGAGTGGGCTGGAATTTAATGGATGAAGTTGTCAAAGGAACCAAGGTACTAGGAACAAATAATCAGAGAGGGAAAGCTAACAAAATAGGAAGAGGCCAAAAGACATTTGGACAGCAGTCTAGAGATCACTTCCTATCAGGGGTTGATATCAAAGTACAGGCAAAGACAAAGGGATAGAGGAATCCTTTGTGAAAGACCTGCACTAGTTTAGTTTTTAGTTGAATTTAGAATAGAAGCTGCTGTTAAAAAAGGAATAATTAGTAAGACATATAAAATATTGCATGGTTACTATAGGAATCAGAGAAAGACTGGAAAGAGAGATTAGATATGCAATTCACAAAGAAACAATGGCAGGACATACGGATGGCTTCAAAATATGCAACACGTTCTAGCAGACATAGGATTTTTGCTTGGAAGTATACTTTTATACCCTAAGCAGACTCCAAATAATTTTTCCTTGGGTAGATGGCAAACATTGGAGGTGTAATGGGGAAGAAAGAGGTACCTGAGAGCATATATTTTCTGAGTGTAATGAGTTGCCAGACATTAAAAATTCCCTACAGAGTACTTTGTCAGGAATACTGGGCAAGCAGAAGAGTATAACTAAGGAAATTATTTTTTTTGAGTTGGGACACAGGATTTAAATTGCCTACACATAGTAAGGCCTTGTAAAGTTTAATTTTGATGGCTGCCAAAAATGCAATTGCTAGAAATTGGAAATTGAAGTGTAAACCAACCATACTTGAAGTAGTGACTATTGTAACAGAGATAAAAGAAAAGGATGTGGGACTTTAAGGAAAGAAGAGTATGGAAATTGTGGGAACAATACATGCTGAAAAATGTTTTGGTGGAGGAATGAACTTTAAGAGAAGGCAGGAAATGAACAATTTATGTAATGTTGGACTGATTCCACCGTATGGAAAAATATACGTGATGTATAATGTTTGTAAATGTGAACTTGATAATATTGTTTGATTACTTTTATATAAATGTAAGTTTGCCTATGTCACAAGTGATAATTCAATAAAGGTGTTTTAAAAAAAAGCCTGATCTGTAAATAAAACTAAAGGGACTAGTATAATGTTGTCTATATCCATAGGCAAGAAAAAGAAGGTATGTACTTACCATAACGTTCCATATGAGTAGTTAGACTTCATTTGTCATCAACCTGTGGGTTTCGGATCCGACATGGATCCAAGCCGGCAGCTTTCCAAGCTAAGATCCGAGCTCCAAGCTCCTCTCCCTTACCCATACTACACTGCAACCTCCTTCCAACCCTCAGATCGAGTTTCCACCCACAACGTGACACACATCAACCCATAAGAAATAACCTGTCCTGATCACACAGACTAAGCTTACAATACCCAGTAAGTCTCAGTCCAAGTACTATCGCAAACCACTAAGGTCAGGGGGAAGGAGGGAGGGAAGGTTGATGACAAATGAGTCTAACTACTCAGATGGAACATTATGGTGTGTACATAACTTCTTTGTCTGAAGTAGTTAACTTCATTTGATCATCACCCTGTGGGACAGAGTCCCCAGCTACCAAAAGACCTTGGGAGGCTATTATGGAAGGATCTTCCGGAGCACTGCAGAACCAAAAGAAGCCCTTCCTCTAGATACCATGTCCAACTTATAATGAGTACTAAAAGTGTGAGAGGAAGCCCAGGTAGCCACTGAACAAATGTCATCCAGAGAAACTCTGGACCAGAAAGCAGCAGAAGTAGCCATAGAACTAGAATAAGCATGAACCCTGTCTGGTTCTGGTAATCCATGATCCCTATACACTTGCAGGATACATAGTGAAATCCATCTAGCAAGAGTCACCTTCGAAACTGGTTTCCCCAAAAAGGGCTTGGCAAAGGAAACAAATAACTGATCAGACTTACGAAAGGGTTTATTCCTATGTAAATAAAAGCGTAACTGTCTGTGGACATCCAGCAAATGAAGTTTGTATTCCCCTTTGTTTTGAAAATTTGGGAAAAATACTGGGAGATTAACAGACTGAATGATATTTGACTCTGAAGCAACTTTAGGGAGGAAAGAAGGATTTGTCCTTAGAGAAACCCTATCCTTAAGAAAAATTAAGTATGGGGGTTTTATAAACAAGGCTTGAATTTCGGACACTCTCCTAGCCGAGGTGATAGCCACCAGGAAGGCTGTCTTCTATGATAAAAATTTTATATCAACTGATGCTGTGGGTTCGAACGGAGATGCAACTAAGGCCTGGAGAACCAAGGTCAAATCCCACGGAGGGGAAGGATGCTTAATCGGAGGTCTCAGCAAAAAGGTGCCTTTGATGAAAGTCTTACAAATCCTAGAAGCAGATAGTGAACCTGAATTTTCTCCTACATGAAAATGGGATATAGCTGCCAGCTGGACCTTAACAGTGGAAGACCTGGCCCCCTGCTGGAAAATCTGAGACAAAAATTCTAATACCACTGGAATTGGGGCGGTAAACAGATCCAAATCTCTCAGAAGCCCAGATGGAAAAACGTTTCCATTTACTACGGTACACCTTTCGGGTGGAGGACTTGTGTGCCGCCACCAGAATGGCCTTAACAGGAGAAGAGAGTCTGGGAGTCCTGGCAATTAGCGGAACTGAAACAACAAAGCATAAGCTTGAGGCTGTCCAGATTCGGAGGAAGAATTCCGGAGGGATGACAAAATGAGATCCGGAATGGGATCTAATATCCAGGGCGGAGCTACTAGATGAGACCATAGGCAAGGGAACCAAACTTGATGAGGCCAGAATAGGGCTATGAGGATAATCCTGCTCCTCAACCGACGAGCTTTCTGCAAGAATTTTGTCATTAGAGGTAGCAGGGGATATGCATAAAGAAGACCAGGTGGCCAAGCATAGACAAGAGCGTCTCTGGGGACTTCTCCCCGAGGGGGAATCAGAGCGAAAAACTCGCTGCACTTCGCATTTGACGGCGATGCGAACAGATCGCAGCAAGGCTGACCCCACTTGAGGAAGATCTGTTCCGCTACACAAGGGTTCAGAGACCACTCGTAGGGTAAAAGGATAGTCCTGCTCAGTTTGTCCGCCAAAATGTTGGACCGACCCGGAATGTGCATTGCTATCAGAAAACGGTTGGTGGAGATCTCCCATTCCCACACTCTCATGGCCTCTCGACAAAGCGGGTAGGACCTGGTTCCCCCCTGTTTGTTGACATAACAGACTACTGACATGTTGTCTGAATTGCAATCGTTCCCAGAGGAAGAGAAGCATGAAGGGCCTGCAATGCCAGAAGGACTGCCCTCATCTCTAGAACAGTCCTGCCCAAGCAGTGCCCCCCCAACCTAGACGGGAGGCATCCATGGTCACCGTGGCTTTGGGCAGGATCGCAATAAAGGGGTGTCCTTCCCAAAGATCCTGGGATTGAAGCCACCAGATGAGGGAAGTCTTGCGCACCTTGCTTAGAGGAATCGGGTAACTTAAGGGCTGGTATAACAGAGACCAATGAACTTGTAATGTCCACTGTAACACTCTCATGTGTAGACGTGCTCAAAGAACCAGATTTATAGCTGCTGCCATAGACCCTAAGGCCCTTAGAACTAGTTCTGCTGGGTGTGAAGATGTCTGAAGAAGTGCCAATACATGAAGGGTCAGGTTCCGAAGTCTGTCTGGAGTCAAAAATACCTTGGCCTGGAGAGAATCTATTCTTGCCCCTATGAAGTCCAGAATCTGAATGGGCTGAAGAGAGGACTTTACAATGTTTATCGTGATACCCAGTAAATTTGACAGCTGAAGGAAAGTATTTCTGACTTGATGCCTGGAAGGGACGGGTGAAGAACCAATCATCCAGGTACGGAAAGAGCTGAATGCCCTGAAGTTGCAGGTGGGCCGCTACAGCTGCCATGACCTTGGTAAACACCCTGGGGGCTGTGGTGAGACTGAAGGGTAGGACCCTGAACTGGTAGTGACTGGCTCCATGGCTGAAAGTGGAGAAGCCTCGTAGATTGTCTCTCCATCATGGGGAGGTAGTACGCATCCTTGAGGTCTACAAAGCACATCCAGTCTTCCTCCTGCAAAAACGGCAGGATGGATTGTAAGGTGACCATCCAGAACTTCTCCTTGGCAACAGACAGGTACAACGTGGATAGGTCGAGAACCGGCCTCAAGTTTCCCATCTTTTTTGGCACCAAAAAGAACCTGGAATAGATGCCTGATCCGGACTGATCTGGGGGGACCGGCTGGACTGCTCTTTTGTTTAGCAGCTTTTCTACTTCCAAAGCTGCCACCTCCCTTCGAGTGGGTGGAACGTCTGGGAGGTGCTTTGGAGGTAAGGGACTGGTTAGAAAGGGAATGGAATAACCCCTGGATATTATCCGAAGCACCCAGCGGTCTGACTTTATGGACTCCCATTGAGCTAGGTGCTTCTAAAAATGCGCAGGTCGATCCGAGAATGGTTCCCGTGACCCAAAATCTTTTGGTCCCCCTCTGCCTCTGGGCCGGCGTCCTCCTTGTCCCCCTCTGCCTCTAGGGGAAAAGGAGTCCAGAGTGTCCCAGGAATGCTGAGACTTCTGGAACCACAACTTCTTTTGCCCTCACTGCTTCCTGGAAAAGGATCTTTGAGGGTTAGAGAAGTGGATCCCGACGTCCGACAGCGTCTTCCCATCCTTCTCACTCTGGACTAGCGTACCTTGGACGGTCTTCCCGAATAGGGTCGAACCGTCCAAAGGGGTATTCGCAAAGAATGCCTTGAAAGGTTCCGCAAAATCACAAAGCCAGAGCCAGGCGTGACACCTCATGGCAATGCTAGACCCGGCCGCCTTAGCGGCTCCCTCGGTGGCATCAGAGAGTAGGCGCATGGACGTGTTAGTTACCAACTTAAGAATGGCCATATGTGTCGAGAATGAACCTTTATCCTCGGCCAAAATGGACTCCGGGGGAGACTCAGCATACTCTTTCATAAGGTCGCGCTGAAGTCTGATCACATGGGCCATGTAGTTCAGCGTCCTTATGGCAAAGGTAGCTGAAGCATACGTCCACTTTCAGAGTCGATCCATTGCCCTAAACTCCTTGTCTGCAGGATGGACTGAGGAACTCTCCTGAGCCAGTTCCTTTTTAGTGGCCACTGCCACCACCGTGGCATCAACTGGGGAGCACTTACTCCAAGCAGGCTTATCCATACGAGGGCTCAAAATCTTGTCCGGTCTTTTAGGTATAGGTTCTACAGTGTCCGGCTCCTTCCAAGCTCTGGTGGTAATGAGGTCCACCAGGGGATCAGCTGGGGGGGGGACACCAAAGAGGTAGATGGGCCTGCGTCGAATGCCACCAGGAATACCGACTCATCCAAGGAAGGCTTTTGGGCGACCAACCTCCCCTCTGACGGAGGATTTCCATTATGTCTCCAAATGAGACATCTTCGGGAGGTGATCTGGGGGAGCCTTTCCCTTCCTCCAAGTCAGTATCCTCTGTGAGGGACTCTGGGGAGTCCAGGCACCTCCTCTTGCACTTGCATTTACGAGGAATCTTCTCGGGGGGCTCTCCAGGGAGGACTCACAAACATATTCCTTAAGGGGAACCATCTGGGGCGTATCAGACACAGGCTGTCCCTGACAAGACGGCATTACAAAAGACACACTCAGCAGTGAGGGAACAGGGACAGACTCCGAGGAAAGAGTGAGGGGTCTCGATCCTCCTGAGAGAACCCTCTCCACAACATTGAAGGCCGAAGGGGAACTGGCTTCTCTAAAAATAGAAGGATGAGTAACCATGCCCCTCAATTCCGATGAAGGGATTGGAGCTGAACCTGGAACAGACAGACTCAGAGGAATGGTATGTCCCAACCATAACAGAGCCGATGACACACACATCCCCCTGGATCCGACACCCAAATCAAGGCGCCGAGAGCTCGGATCTGACATAGAATCTGACGTACCCAAGGGCATGGCTAGCGTCGAGTTTGGGGGAACCATCGGCACTGACGCTCTGACTCTGGGGCTCCTTGGATCCAGGGACTCCGAAACCCGGGGATGGATTGGAGAAGGAGCTATCCGGCGGGAGGGGGAGCCAGCAACACTCCCATCTGCAACTGAGTCTGTATAAATCTTATCATCCGGTCCATGTCAGCCTCCAAGAGGCTTCTTGTCGATCTGGGGGACGCCACCGATGCTGCCCAAGAGGGCCGATGTGTGGACGGACTCGAAGCAGGCCGAACCTTCTCCTCCGGAGAAAATCTAGGGGATCGGAGCCAAGGGGAAGATGGCTTAGACATCTTGACCGGGGTAGTGACCACTTTAACAGGAGGACCCGAACGATCCGACGGATCCGTTGGTCTCTTACGACCCCTTATCTTTGTCTCTCTCTCTCTCTCTTTCTCTGTCTCTCTCCCTATGCTTATCCTTCCTGGCCTCTTTGTCACCCTGTTTTGAAACGGGAGTGTGAGTCCTGGACAGGGGAGGACGACCTGAAACTGATATGGCCACAGCTGTGGCCATAGAAGAAGGAGAAGAAGTTTCTGCCGGGAGAAGCCCAGACAGAATTAACTTGGTCCTGTGGTCCCACAGGGCCCATGGATTAAAGGTTGCACATATTTTTCAGCCTGAAAAAAGGTGGGGAACCCCCAAAACACACGACACACAGAGTGTGGCCATCAGCCGGGGACAACTTATGGCCACACTGTGTGCATTTGGAGAAAGTCGGCTTCTGTGGGTCTGACATCTCAATCCCCACAACAACAAATAAGGCTAACTAAAGCCCTACGTACAATCACACAGACAGCAAAGGCGGGAAAAGGAGGCCTACACTAACTAAAACACAAAGTTTTCTTTTTTTTTTTTTTTTTGTACTTTTTCTGAACGGAAAACCTGGGGGGAGGAAGAAAGGGGAAGGCAAACACTACACATGCACACTAAACTAACTTTTGAACAGTTAAAGAAGGAAACCCTACTCTACCTGCCTGGAACTCAAAGATCACGTCTTGCTGAAGCCGCGGCAAATGAGATCCGAGGGTTGGAAGGCGGTTGCAGTTTAGTATGGGTAAGGGGGAGCAGCTTGGAGCTCAGTTCTTAGCTTGGATATCATATCGGATCCGAAACCCACAGGTTGATGATCAAATGAAGTTAACTACTTCAGATGTTCCAGTTTCTCAGTTTTTGAATGGTCTTTTCTTTATCCTTAGCTGCCATAACAGAATCAGTTTTAACTCATACTCCTAAATACTTAATTTTATCATATCCTCTTTAATGTGGGTACTGCCGAACCAATTTATGTGTGGGTACACAGTTTACAGCTACAGCCTTTGATTTACCTTCATTAATTTTATATCCCAAAAAAACCCAGAGCTGTCTCAGAATGTTTCACAACACTGAGATGCCCTTTTATGGTTTTAGCAGGTACAAAAATAATATCATCTGCAAATAAAGCCAACTTGTCTTGAATACCGTACCAATTATATGCTTGAATTTCTGAGCCCCTTATTTTCTTTGCCAATGGTTCTAAATATAACACAAATAACAAAGGGTAAAGAGGAAACCCCTGCCTGGTTCCTCTGTTCAGGCACATCAGCGACGAACCCTCAGTCTTCATTTTTTGCCTCCAATCCCTCATATAGCCTCATAATTAACCATACTAATGTATCAGAAAATGCAAATTCTTACATTGCCCTACTCATAAAATCTCAGCTTACTCTGTTGAATGCTTTCTCTGCATCAAGACACACCAACAACAGTGGTATTTTCTTACATTCTGCTTCCCCCTGTATCATCATTGCTCTGTTAATGTTGCCAAATGTTTGTCTCCCCTCCACAAAATCACACTGCTCTATATCCATTAATTTTGGCATTGCCATTCCATTCCTTTAGCCAGTATACATATAAACACTTTATAATTATGGTTTATAATCAAAATGGGTCTATATAAAGCTAGATCTGATGGGTCTTTACCTTCTTTATGTATTACCACCAGAACTTTCTTCCAAGATGTCGGTGCTTCTCTTCCTTTTAAAATACTGTTTAACAAAACTTCCAGATCTTCATCACCTTCCTCCCTCCTAGCTTCCAGACTGCCACAGGAAAACTTTCTATCCTAACCTTGGCATAGTTAATTCTTCCATAAACATTTCCATTTGACTTTTTCCAGATTTCCAGATTGCTTTATACAGATTTTCATAAAATTTCTGCAATACTTCTAATATCTCTACCAGGATATCTGGTTATTTTCCTTGTTATATGCTCTCTAAGCTTGGTAACAACCCGTTTTACTTTCTGTTGCCTGAGCCTTTGTGTTAAAAGCTTTTGTGCTTCAGATTTATTGTCAAAAAAAGTTGCTTAACAGCTATCTTTCTAAACTCATGCACATTATCACGGTAGTCCCTCATTTTCTCTTTAGCACTCTGCAGTTGCTCTTCTTGTTCTGTGAACTGCTCCCTATTCTGCAATCCTTTAACCTTCTGACAGTCCCTCTAAATAATTTCTGCTACTTCTTAATAATCTTTTTTTCTTTTATTTCTACCCTATTTTTAAACTCCACTTTCATTTTATCTCACTCCCTAACTATATTTACTGAAGACATTTCTATCTACCCTAATAACTCCCATATAATTTCCGTTATCCATTCCTAAACTTCCTCTCTGTTTATTGTTTTTATTTCATTATCCTGTACTTTTATTTCAGTTATTATTGGTGTGTGATCTGAAATAGTTATTGGATATGTATCAAAACTTTCAATTAAATGTACACATGCTAGTGAAATATAATTTCTGTCTAGCCTAGCCCAGTTTCTGTACCTTGGGGAATAACATGTAAATCCTCTCTGAGCTTCTACCACTAAATTCACACCTTTTATACCAAATATTTTCATAAATTTCTTCAAAAATCTATACACTTTTGTTATACTTTACCCTTCTAGGTCTACCACATACATCCTCACTGTTGCAAATCAAATTCTAGTCCCCACCTGTAAGTAAAACTCCCTGCTGAAAGCTGATTATTTCTCTCAGAATCTTTTTACGCTCCACTATAGCAGTTAGGTGAAATCTAAATACATGGCTACGTGCAGCATAATCCTACTCCCTTGCCAATAGCCCTTCACTACTACAAATCTACCATTACCTTTTTTCCCTCTTCTGTCACTATTTGAACTCCTTGTACTCCCCTTTTCCTTTGTCCCAGATAGTCCACTGAATAACCACCTTGAACCCATTTCTTTATCAAATTCACATGCTCATTTTTTTCCAAATGTGTTTTCTGTTTGCACTATACATTTCTTAATATAGTTCACCACCCTTTCTTTTTAGTATACACCTGCGAGACCACTGACATTCAAAGATATTATGGGAAATATTGCCATTATGATAAGAAGTTATTATTCCAACCTGTTATGTACAGCTGCCTTTTAAAAAAAATGTCTAGTTTCAGCTTTTGTGTTACATACATACACTAATGTTTGTCAGGCTGATCTTTTATACAGTTGTTTCTTGTTATATTTATTTGAACCTATGTCACATCTTACAAGACATTTTGTTTTAATGAAAACCCTCAAACTATAAAAATAAACACACCCCCATAACCTATTAACTTTATACAAGCACACAAAACTGTGTACATCTTCAAATAATGAAGTTTAATGCTCCTAAAAGAAACAGTAGTCCCAGAATGACATTAAACTCATAGGCTTTAACTGACCTACAATGAAAGTTGTCCATGCTAAGATGCATGGTATAACCTGTGCTTCTTTTTGAACTAAGTGGTGCTTGTTTTTCTATTATCTTTTATTGCTCTCCCAGAAGCAGAACATATCTTGAATGCTTTCAGAAAACATTATCTTTTTGCCACTGAAAGACCAAAAAAATTCTGTTTTTATTGCCCTTAACAGTTTGTTTCCATAGAAACATGAGAACCAGATATACAGCTGCCTTCAGTTACAAGCTTTTCGTGTTGCATTGTGAACATTTATGTGCTACAGGAAAACTTTAAATTCCATATTCTTTTATGTACTTGCTTCCACTTAAAACTTGTTAGATTAAACCAAGGGCCTTAATCCAGTCTTGTCCATATGAAAAGTAAGAAAAAACATAATAGTTTTACTTATATTCATGTTCTTTTGTGCAGGCTGTATTCCCATTTTACATTGCAGTGCCTACATTTCATACAACTGAACAAGAAATGAAAAAAGGGCACCTGTTTAGTTTAGTAACCATATTACACACAAAAATAACTTAAAAAGCTTTACTATATAACAATGTACTTAGTATATGTCATGTTTTGTAAAAAAAATACTGCTAAGAACAAAAATTGTTTTACTTAGTTACCCCTTTCCTTCCTCCTCCCCCTTAATGTTCTTCCAAACATTAATGACATGAAGTAGGGTGTATGCTTTGGCATCCCCAGCATGTTTAACAAAGACACAAAAGTCCAATATTTCCTTGTTTTCTTGTTCTGTCATATTTCACAAATGTGATTTATGCTTTGAAATCTCACATTTACTCAATTTCTGAGTTGCTGGCTTTCTTCCTGTTGATCTTCATCTCCCATCTCCAGCCCCCGGTTAATTTCCAGTGAATTCTTGGTTCTTCTAGTCAACACCTGATTTTTTTCTGTCTCTCAAGCATCTTCCTTTGGATCATTGAAAAAAGATTCACTGGTATAGTCTCTTTATTAGCTTTATTATCAGAAGAATAACAAGCATAATCCCCTTTTGCTTGATAGCTCACTTTTTGTTAGACAGACCTTTGTATTTCCACCTTAGCATGATCTGCATCAAAAAATTACTTTGATCATTCATGATAAAAGTATTCTGAAGACAGCTGCATACAGCAGCTTGAATCTTACCTGCTTCTCAACATTTCCCGATTGCTGGAATACATTTTCTCCACTTCCGCCTGGTGTAAGTAATCATTTTCCACAAACACTCTACTATTTCCAAGTTTTAGCACTCTGTCCTTCTGCCACAGTTTTGTCAGAATCAGTTCTTTCTTCTGGTAGGATTGCATCTTTACTATATGGGGTATGGCTGCTTTCTCATGACCAAGTTTGAGCATACACACAATGTGTGTTTTCAATTAAAAAATCCTGTTGCAAAATACAAATCCAATTGCTTATTTGTGCTTTCATAAAATTAATACAGTCTGTTCCTTCTAGTTTCTTTGATACAGCAGAAAATCTCAGTTTTCCTTATATGCACTATCCTTAATTCTACCATTTTTGAAACATCTTTTCTTGAGATGTCTCATACTCAAGCC